>NC_133534.1:27277123-27581197 GCF_048544455.1 Silene latifolia
TAATTACTGCCAAAACGACCGTATCGGGACGTAGATGACAACTAAGAGGTTGACATTAATATTTGAGCAATCACTTGACGATAATCTTACGAATTGTCACAAATCGTTCCGCGAACCAAACATGCGGCCCAATCATCACCGGGTGGTTTGCGAGAGGTGCAGAAACGAGGTGTCTACACCGGGAGCCTGCGTTACCACTGTCGATGCTGGGTTTTGAGTAGAGGTCGGCGGTGGTGACGGTTGTCTGCCCCCTGACACGGATTTTGATGCTTGCTTATCCATTGCGTTCTTAGATTATCAACGATTGACGACCACAATGCCCCACGGTGGGCGCCAAACTGTTTTGGTATTTTTTTACCGACTTGGTTGATTCGGGTCAATGCGGTCTTACTCGTCGGATGTTTGATAGTTTGTTTGTATGGCGATATTTAAATAAGGAAATAAAGTACGAAATATAAATTAACACGTAAGATTTGGTGACGCGAAAAACCCAATGTGGGGAACAACCGCGGGAGGGACGGTACCCTGCCAAATATTGCACTAGCTTTAAATAGGAGGATGATTACAATTGTATCGTAATGCTAATCTTGCTAGCACGAGGTATCGAGCTTGTATGATCTTGGACGAATGTATGTGTGCGTATGTGAATGTGTGAATGTCCTTCTTTGATTGCTCCCTTGGCTATTTATAGGGTAAGAACCCTAGTCATATCCTTCCTTGATTATGGAAAGGGAATATAACTTCCATAACAACTCTTTCCATGTTTGGTCGTCTCCCTCAATTCTCCCTGATGTCCCTGACTTCTCCCTAACTCCTCTTTCTTAATTCCATGCGTCTCCTCCAATGGGCTTTTGGTCTTTTCCCGCATATGCCAGCCCACTCCCCTTCCCCCGTGCTTTACTCCAACTATAGGCTCCCCTTCTCCTTATCCTTTCTCTTATGACCCATTATTTGTTGAGTGGGCCTTTCCCTATTATGTGATTTTTAGCCCAAACAGTGGAGAGGATTCTCCGGATTATCGCGAACTGTAACTGTAAGTAGACCGGACGTCAGAATTTGCTCAGCTAAAATAGAGAAATTGTCCCGCATTGCGCAGAATAAGATGCGTAGGGGTGAGCAAATTTTGGTCCGGACCGGAAAAATGGACCGGACCGGACCATTTGGTCTGGACCAAACCCGGACCGAATTATTTTGGTCTGGTCCTCCGTCCTCATTTTTTCAAGGTTTGGTTTTCGGTCCTCATTTTTTCAAGGTTTGACCAAACCCGGACTGAATTATTTCTCTATTATTCATTGACCCGAAACAACCCGGCCCGCTTAACCTGAAACAGACCCCAAACCCGAAATGACTCGTCCCTACTCGAATTAACCCGTAATCAATGAGAAACCCGAACAGCCCTGACCCGAATTGGCCTGACCCGAACCCGACTCGTTGACCCGTTTTGCCAAGTCTAGTGATATTATAATATCTTTATTTAAAAAAACTATGAAAATAATATAACTAGATTCGTGCTAAAAAAAATGCTATCATTATAGTTTAGCTTTCATATAATTTGCCCATATTTTAATTATGATAAAAAAAATTGAAAAAAACGTACGATTATTAATAGATAGCATAGTATTTGCTCATTATTAAACCGGGTTTGTTGTCGAATTAGGTGCGAAATGTATGGTGTACTTCTAAATATATTATTTGTCCCACATTGAAAATAATGTGGGTGTGATGAATATACTACATATAAATAGTTGAATTTTCCCACATCAAAATATTATCATAAGAAGGGGGTGATCTCATGACTATAAATACAAATAATTAGACATAAGATGTACCAAGTTAATTATCCCGTTGCAACGCACGGGTGTCAAACTAGTATAAGCAATAAAAGTAACAATAATAATAGCGGGCGTAGAGAAAGTAATAGTAACAACAACTAGAGTTGTGAAAATAACATTATTAAATGGGGAAGTAGTGAAAGAAATGGTAATGACGGCGGGAGTAGTGAAAGTAACAGTAGTCACAACAAATGTAACGAAAGTAATAGAATGGTAAAATATTTTATTTATTTAAATATGAATTTGACAAAATTAACGGGAATTGATATAACTGTAAAACTAGCGTGAATAGTCAAAGTAATAATATTAACCGCGGTCCGCGGGAGTGGTGAATGTGTCTCATAATTTGTTGATAAATTTTAACATTTCAGTATAAATGGTAAACATACGAGTTAAGAAAGTCTAACGTAGCCTAAAAAAATAAAAAAAAATTGACAATAAATAGAGATAGCTCGGACAAGTTCGGATGGAGCATAAATTGATTATGATGTGAGAACCATACCAACTCATCACATTATATGTCTCGGCCGTAAGCCTTAAACAATATCCCTTGATTGACCGCTTGATTTTATCTTTACCACAACTCTTTTATGACGGGCCCAAAAATGGTTGGTGCACTACCCCACGGCCCACGGTCCTCGAAAATGCGTAATACTCTTCGTTGAAAAGTATAGCCCAAGTTACACTCCAGAAGACCAAGACTTAAAACCATAGATCAACCTTAACCATAAGACCTAAGACTTGACTAATTAGAGCGAAGATTCAACATTCTTTAATAATCACACATTTATCTTACTTAGCTTCATTTGAAGGATATGGGTCATTCGAGCAGGATTTTGGATCAGGTCATTTTTTGATCCCGGTATATTGGGTTGAGTTGTTTTCGAGTCGAGTCACTTCTCCCGTTGTGTTTGGGTCCTAATTTTACTTAATTGTCCAAGGATTATTCGATAGACAAAAATTGTTTTTCTTCTCTTTGCAACTGTAGTTAACAATGATTTTGTCTATGAGGCATCCCTAAAGGCCTACATAAATTCCCATTTGTGACGGACATATCCATCGCAAGCTTGCGACGGGTCAAGTACTACCTATGTGGGTAGATAAGACAAAAGCAGAGTGTTTAGAGAGTAGCAATCCGTTTTGTCTTATCTACCCACATAAATAATACTTAACCTATCATCATAAGCTTGTGACGAATATGCCTGTTACAAGGGAGACTTTGTGAAACACCTAAGCTTACTTAGCTAATCCTTATGTATTCTAGAAGAGGTTTAATTAATCATGATTAAAAATAATCAGTTGACCAAGACTTTTGTTCAACCATAACCATACAAGTATCAATCATGATTAAAAATAATATCAGAAGACCAAGACTAAGCAAGTGCGAACATTCAACTATTCACCATCGTGTTTAACTATAAAATATAAATTTTATTAAATTTAATAACAAATATATTTTCAAAAATAAAATCGTACATATATAACTATAAAATATAAATTTAAATAACGTTTCCCGTGTCCTAAATGTGCCGTGTCTCTTTATCCGTTTCCGTTTCGGTGATACCTAGCCCAAGAGTCCATTATCTCCATCAAAGTAGAATGTGATTAAAATTATGCACTGCATTCTACTATAAATAAATGCACATGACAACCTTCTAATCAATATAAAAAAATATTATTGTTACCCAAAAAAAAAATCAATGTAATAAACATTATTCTCGAATTAATTCTATTTATACTTCACCATTTTGAAACAATGACTGCCCATTTCTTTCGTGGATCATATAAACACCTTCTCATTGTATTGTTCAGTGTTTGGCTAACATACTATAGTTGCCATGGCTTGGTAGGGAGGTCTGCGGATCGATCCCCCACAACTGCGATTGGGAGGGGTTTAAATACCGTAATCCTTGGACACGCCCCGAAATCCGGATTAGTCGGCCCAATGTGGTTCGGATTACCGGATGGTTTAGACCAAAAAAAAAAATAGTTGCCATGCCGGATCATTGGAGGTTAATAAAACCCACTTTCAATGTGTGGAGAGTGAGAGAGATGCCCTGCTTCACTTCAAACAGGGCCTTAGTGTTGACCATTGTGGACTCCTCTATTCTTGGGGACACACTCAGGATTGCTGCCGATGGCCCGGTATTCGCTGCGACAACCAATCCGGTCATGTCATTGGTATCAAACTTCATGGTTCTCATTCCGATTATGCCTTTGGCATTGCGGAATCCTACAATCCTTGTTTTGAAGGTACACTCAGTGTTTCTCTGATTAATTTGAAGCATTTGAAATATTTGGACCTCAGTTGTAATAATTTCAGTGGGCAATTACCCAAGTTTATAGGTTCGCTTGCTAGTTTAGAGCAACTTAACCTCTCCCACTCTGGGTTTTGGGGTGTTATTCCTCAAGAGATCGGAAATCTTTCAAGATTAACATCCCTCGATCTTAAGGTTGAATATTTATATGAAGACTATAACATGAGTCCGATGAGGGTGGATAACTTGTGGTGGCTTTCGCGTATGAGGTTGTTAAGGGAAGTGGACTTGAGTGGTATTGATCTGAGTGCAACTACAAATATCTGGCTCTCTATTGTTAACAACCTACCTTCTTTACGAGAGCTTCGTTTGGGTAGTTGTCAATTATCTCAAAACTCACCTTTTTCTCTTTCATATATTAATTCATCAACAACCCTTACTGTCATCGACCTTCATTTTAATAACTTGAATGACACGTCAATATTTGAGTGGTTGTTCAACTTGAGTGGACTTAAGACCAACCTTATATATCTTGACCTATCCGATAACGAAATGTTTGCTAATAATATGCAATTATCTTTACATGCTATGAAACTTCTTGATAACTTATGTAGCTTGCAAACCTTCGACATGGCAAATACCAATCTCAACTACAAGTTTTCTGACATCCTCCAATCATTTTCTACATGTCCTCACAAGGCATTAGTGTCTCTAATATTAGATGGAAACCAAGTTTGGGGCTCGATTCCTGACAACATTGGGGCATTTTATTTCTTAAGGGAATTAAGAGTTGGAGAAAATAACCTGAATGGGACCATTACTCAATCCCTTGGGAAACTTACGATGCTCGAGATATTGGATCTTGCAAATAACTCATTGAATGGAACTCTCACAATTGCTCACTTATTAAACCTTTCAAAACTACGTATTTTGAATTTGGCAAGTAACAAAGAAGTTGTGGTTAACATTAGTGTTGATTGGATTCCTCCATTTCAGCTTGATAAGCTACTTCTAGGTTCATGCAAGATAGGCCCTTATTTTCCAAGATGGATTAAAACTCAAAAAAACTTGTTGGTGCTTGATATATTCAATGCTAGTATTTCAGACACTATTCCTATTTCCTTTTGGAGCTCGAGCTTCTTGTCGGGAATTGAGGCTCTAGTCATGTCTTGCAATATGATTTATGGTATGATACCAGATGTATCAATCATCTTTAATAACTCCCCTATAATTGACTTGGGTTACAACTTCTTGGAAGGCGTAATACCCTCATTTCTAAGGAATAATGTATCAATTCTAAATCTAAATAATAACAAGTTTTCAGAAGGCCTTTTTAATTTATTGTGCCCACACCCACAAGTTATCAGAAGTCCTCTTTCCGAACTTGATATATCCAATAACTTGCTTTCAGAAATGTTTCCAAACTGTTGGAGCTATTTCGATCAATTAGTTAGCTTGTATCTGGAGAACAATAGTCTTTGGGGAAACTTATCAACCTCTATGGGTGCGTTAGACCAACTTCGTGGTTTACACTTGAGTAACAATAATCTATCAGGTGAGATACCAGCATCCCTAGTAAATTGCAAGTCATTGGCGTTTCTTGACGTTGCAAATAACTCATTGATTGGTCACATACCCCCTAGCTTTGGGCATAGTTTCAGGAATCTTGTCATTCTTAACCTACAAAATAATGGTTTTACCGGAGTCCTTCCTATAAGCTTTTGTGATCTTTCACAACTTCAACTCATGGACCTTTCAGGCAATCACTTCTCTGGTACTATTCCAAAATGTTTATACAAACTGGTAAGCATGTCTAATCTGTTGGAACATTATCTAGACGATGATGACGGCTATGATAATACACGCGTGATGTGGAAAAGAAATGAACAGACATTTGGTGTCAGAGATTCATTAGGATTACTTAAAGGCATTGATATTTCCAACAATAAGCTAGAAGGTCATATTCCAGAAGGTATATCAAGTCTCGTTGGATTAAAATTCTTAAATCTATCACGAAACAATCTTACGGGTTTTATTATGCCAAGAATAGGTCAACTGACCTCTTTGGAGTCACTTGATTTATCACATAACCATCTTACCGGAAAAATCCCACCAAGTTTGGCTCAAGTTAGCTATCTAACTGCATTCGATATTTCTGCCAATAACTTGACCGGGAAGATTCCAGTTGGTACCCAATTGCAAAGCTTTGATGCATCAAGTTACATGGAAAATCCTGGGCTTTGCGGAGCACCGCTCCCTACATGTGCTGGAGATGAAGCACCCACCATCGCGCCAAATGGTTACCACGAGCAAGACACGAAAGACGACTTTATGCTAGGACTTTACATAAGCCTGATACTTGGATTCATCGTAGGATTTTGGGGAGTTTGTGGCACTTTAGTCGTGAAGAGATCTTGGAGACATGCCTATTTCCGATTCTATGAAGAAATTAAAGACAAGGTGTATGTTATATGGGTTGTTAACATAGCTAGAGCTTGGAGGAGATCTTAAAGCTATTTTCTTAATCTTTGTATCATAATTTTGCTATAACATCAGTAAGTGTGTAGTTTAAGCTTCTTTATAATTCCTGATCAATAATAAAGTTTGAATGTTCTTTTCTTTCTTGGAATTGATGTATATGGGTCTGATTTTTGGGGGTTGTTTGCGATAATAAGTTACCGCGTTATATGTTTAGGCAAATTGGTAACGATATCCTTGTCGACAAATTGGCATGTACTACTACGTATATGCCAAGGGCTGTCCTATGAAGGTGGTTAGACAATTAGAGTGACGACCAAACTAAGGTAACGATAGTTCTTGTTGTTAGATTGAGAATTACTTCGTATATGTACAGGGCTGTCTTAAGAGAGTCGTTAGAAAGTTATTGTGACCGACCTAACAAGGTCTCGTAGTTGCGTAGCTGTCGGATTCCTTAACAAGATTAATCAAATCCTTAACATCACAAACTTGAAAAAATGATAACTCAAATGATCCAATTATCTATAGCTCTCGTGTACCCCTGAACTTTTTCGTAAGATGTGCCTCTCATTTTTCACACAAAAAAAAATTGACTGACAATAATTCGATGTTATGAGTTCAGAAAACGGTAATTTTTTTTTTCAAACCAATTATCTCGTCAAGACCCTGAATTTGAAAAACAAAATCACCGTTTTTTGAACTCATAGCCTGTAGCTATGGTTGGTCAAAGCTTTTTTAACGAATAAGCTTTGATCCACCATAATTCTCAACTACGAGTTGAGACGTCGGTAAATTCTTTTCAAACTGAATATCTCTTCTGACGGTCAATTTGAAAAAAAATGTTTTATCGTATTCTGAACTTGTAACCAAAAGTTATTAACGGTGAAAGTCTTTTGCAAGAAAAGAGGGTATATCTTAGAAAATGAAAAAGTTGAGGGGTACACAAGAGAATATCCTTATATTTTTGAGATTTTCACTTGTACCCTCGAAATAAACATGTAGAATCACTGAGAAAATCATTGTATGGATAATAAATTGGCAGGTTGTCATGTATAGCAGCAATAATAGTCTACTTCATCGGAGGAGCAAAACAGTATGGCGTTCAATTACCCGAGTCAGGCCGTGTGTCGTCATTACGCAGTATTTGGGTTGATAATACAAATTGTTACAAGGTTAAACCTGGGATATTTGATGCAGCTGCTGCATTTTCTTTTGGTGCTGCATTTCTTGGAATCATAACTTACCTTATTTCGATTTCCAAAAATAACGGGACAGAAATTTCAGGTACTACTGAGTTTCAGAATCATGGTAATTCTCCTGATCATATGGATCGTCCGACTGACATAGCAGTAGTGCTACCAGACGTCCCAGCAACACCAGTGCGCCGGTTTATGACAGCTGAACGATATCAGCTTCCATCAGAACCACGCCGAATTCCTGTGATGGTACAATCTTGAGTAAAGGATTTTTCCAATTTCGAAATGAATGTATCAAAATCTATGATTGGACTGGAAACTGAGAGTCTCTTTATTACACTCGAAGTTATTTAATTTCTATTTTCCATGTTATATTTAGTGGGAGACGGTCTCTCAGAAGACCGACTGATTGCTAAATAACGGTGATTCAGTACTTCACATCGTCATTTCCCCGTAAATCCCATTTCTCTTTTATAATCTAATTCATATTCACTAAACCTTTTTTTCTCGGAGACTTATTGTTATTTGTTAAGTCGAGCAATTTCTTTATCGTTGGTTACAAGGTGGAACCTAGAGTTACTATCTTAGCTGTGCATTGAGTAAAAACCCGAGTCAAAACACAAACTCGGAGAAAAGGGGCTGCTAGTCTTTTTTTTTTTTTTTGAAAGTTGGGGGTGCTAGTCTTATGTAAAATATCAATCATGCAATTTGAAGTCAATGAGTCAATGATGCTGATGTTTTATTGACTACCCAACTTGTTTAGCATATAGCCATAATACTACGAGTACTATGGTACTCCGGTATTTAGACCTGACAAACGGGTCAACCGGTCGGATCGAGGAGGGATTATTATCAACTTTTTTAGCCATATTAGTACGTCTGCGATAATATCGGGTCAAGTTAAGCCAAGTCAGGTCGGATTATTCAAGTCAATCGGGTCAGTTTTGTCAGGTCTAAATTAGTATTCCATCATTCTTCTCTATTAGAAATATAAGCATAATTCTAAGATTATCTTCAAACTTCTCTGCTTCAATCCTTAAGAATATGACCCCAATTTCTAGGTCCATCTCTATATTTGTGTTTATTATCCTGTCATATCTAGATACTAAGTACGGAGTATTATGTTTACTATTCTACTAAATACTCCTAATTGATACTCCGTACTTAAAACTTAGGACTAAAATGACCTTTTCCTGCATTACATAAACCAGGCATCATATAAAACAAATCTAAAAAATACCGTGTTGTAGCACGGGAACTATACTAGTATGGTAAACAAATAAACATGGTTGTCTTAGTATTACCACTGTTAATCCTCACATCCCTATTAGCCGGTCTCTGCAATGGGGCCAGAATTGCCACGTATTGGGGTCAAAACACGGGGGGAAGGCACCTTAGCAGCCGCTTGTACGACAGGAAATTACAAATTCATAAATATTGGTTTCCTGAATGTATTTGGAAATGGTCAGACACCTCAACTGAACTTAGCTGGTCACTGCAATCCAAATATTGCAGGAAGTTGCAGTAGCATCGAAAACGATATCGCTAGTTGCCAAAGTAGCGGTGTTAAAGTATTTCTCTCTTTGGGTGGTGGTGTTGGCACTTACTCCCTTTCCTCTCCTTCTGATGCTCAGCAGGTTCTTACTAATCCCTCCTCCTCATACTGTAACTTCTGGCAATTTGGCCTTACAGATTTGAGTAGATTTGTAAATTTATTGTTAAAATGATTTAGCGATTTATCTTTTGTTTAGATACAAGTCAAGGTTTCCTCTACAGTTCCTGGTAGAAAAAAAAAATTGATGTTGACGGGGTTTGAACTCCTGTCATCAATATCACTTCTTATTATTGACTTTATCAGCTAAATTAGATGGACATCAGCATACAAGGCTGAATATAAGGCCAATAAATATTAATGAAATTTTCTCATTTATTCCTTTCAATTATTTATTTTTCTCACTTGTACAGTTGTACCTCCGTTCTCTTTTTTTTTTTTTTTTTTTTGAAAAAGAAAAAAAAACTCTGACTAGGCTAAAATCTTTCTCCCCCCAAAAGGATTGTTTTTACGATATTTTCGATATGACAAAAGAAACTGTTTTTGGAACTTGTATTAAGAGTTCTAGTCGGTCAATGTTTTTTTACGGAATAAACTTTGACTGCTTAGGATTCTCAGATAGTTAAAAATCCCTAGACTTTCGGTAAAGAGCTTGGTTCTTGTAAGTTAATCATTTGTTAATTTCTATCTTTTCTATAGGTAGCAACCTTCCTATGGAACAACTTCCTAGGCGGAACCTCAACCTCGCTCCCATTTGGAAACGCAATTCTAGACAGAATAGACTTTGACATAGAAGTCGGGACAGGAGCAAACTACGACGTCCTAGCCAAGGCCCTCTAAGGACACAGTACCTCACAAAGGAAAGTCTTTCTATCTGCAGCACCACAATGTCCTTTTCCTGATGCACATCTAAGTGCTGCAATCAACACCGGTGTTTTCGACTTTATTTGAGTTCAATTCTATAACAACCCTTCGGCTGCTTGCCAATACAATGGCAACACCAACCAATTACTTAGCTCCTGGAGTAAGTGGTGTACAGTAAATGTTGGTCAGGTTTTTTTTGGCATTCTTGCTGCTACTGGTGCGGCGCGTAGCGGGTTTATTCCCTCTCAGGTTCATATATCTCAAGTCTTACCGACTATTAAATCATCGCCTAAGTATAGCGGGGTGATGCTCTGGTTTAGGTTTTTTGATACCAGTTATAGTAACTCCATCAAGGGTAGTATCTAATGGTTCCATTCACTAGACTAAATGAAGGACCTCCAATGTTTTTTTTACTGAATAAATGAAATGACTGTAATTCTGTCTCTTGTGTGAAATTACGTCTTTCCGGTTGAAATGAGTTTAACTGAATTGAATTTAATTGAATTGAACTGGATGGTTCTTAACTGAACTAAACTTAATAGAATACGGCTAAATTGACTAAGATAATCTAAACCTATTGGAGCTGAACTGATGAGACTAAGGTTGAACTTAACTGGACTGAATCGAAGTAAACTGAAAAAAAAGTTAGAAAGAACACGGTCTTGCTTTTCTCTATAACTCACACTACACTCTTGAATGTGGGTCTCGGCCTTTTATACCGCATTTTTTTTACAACGATAAACTAATATAAAATTAAAAGAAAGTCCTACATAACCATCAATCACATATTACCCACTTTTAAATGGGCGGTACCAAAAACTTCTATACAACTCGACATCCAATTAACCGAACTAAACTGTAAGGTAGAACAAAGTGAAACATCAAGACGACTTTTCATGGTGGGTAGTAGTCGTCGAACAGAATTGGGTAGTCGTCGAGCCTCTTAGTCTTCCTAACTACAATACAAGTATTGGTGTACCTGCAAAAAGAAGATAAACGGGTGACAGAAACCGAAACTCTCTTCTTCAAACTAAAAGTGGCATGAGCCACTCGACCACGAGGAGAGGAACGAATTCTTCTATGGTAGACGTGCTCTTTAACATGCGCCCTAACTGCTTCAAATTTATACTGGATTATGGAAACCTTACTAGCGGAAGAAATGTCACAAGAAAGGCTTTTCTTTTTATCTGTTTGGACGAAGTATTCAGCTTCAACCGATGCTTCATCCACTGAACCAGAATGAGTTTGCAGATGGCCAGTTGCTTCCTTTGACAGACTTATATTCGGCAAAGGAACAGACATAGGAACTTCTGCTTCCCATGACATATCGCCATGGAGAGTTCTCGGCTGGATAGGTTTTGAAGTGAGGGGTCGAACCCTCAAAACTGCCCCAGATCTGGGGTGAAAAAACTCGATATTCTTCCCAAATAACAAGTTATTTTAGTCTTGAGCCGAAAGATGTAATTTCTTGTTGGCTTGCTTTTTGTTGGTAAAGACAAATTTGGCTTGTTCTGGGGTAGAAGCAGAGGACGGATCATCAATACTGGCTACAGCTTCAGGTGCTGACAAAGAGTAGTCTTCATTCATGGAGTCAAAGATTACTTGGGCAGGATCTGAGGTAGTGTTTGTGGCTGAAGCAGGGTCAGAACGCCTATAACCCTCAAATGAAAAAGACGGTTGAAGGAGTTCCATTACCTCTGAGCTAGTACCAATCCCGTCTTGAACACAAGGAATATCAGTGGTCAAAGACGATTATGCAAAACTAGAAACTAAGCCTTCTTCAGAAGGAGGTAAACCATTGTCAGCTACACCAAAACTCCAAACCAGTTTCTTACCCTTTTTGCTTAAAAATGCGGTATCGAGATAATTATTGTACTTCAACCATCAGCGTGGACTTTTTTCTAAGGAAATTCACGAGGGTACTAATTCATCTATACTAAATTTATTTATTTATCTTATTAAAATTCCTTGTATTGTACTCCGTATCTGATAAGAATCGCTAGCTATAGGCCTACGGTATTTAATACGGAGTATAAACTTACTACTAGGATTCAAGTCCGAACGTTGACTCGGTCATCTCGGTCAATATCCAAACAATAACTGCACAGTGTTTTTCAAGAGGTTAGTGCTGAAAATATTTTTTGAGTTACATTAGAAGTACATTATAAATTGAGCTTAATATACTTGCCTAATTATGTAAAACTTGACATAAAGTTTTACAACAATGTTCAAAAACTTTATAATGAACTTAAAAACCTAAAAATCCTTGCGCCAATTAGGGTTGAGCAAAAATATACGATACGGTGTCATAATACGGGTACGATACGGTATACGGTTTTAGTCATACGGATTTCTGTATATACGATACGAAAATCCGTATATACGATACGGTTTTATAAAAACCGTATCGTATATCCGGGTTGGGCAAAAACGAAACTGTATATACGGTTTCTGACACGGTTTGAAGTTTTTGTATAAACAATTTTTTAAAATATGCAAAGTTCCTCTTTCAACTCCACTCTTTTAATGTTTTTTACGACTTTTTTTTACTAACTTATCTCAATAAACAAAAATCAGCCATTTATAAGAAGTGATTATGTTAGAGGTAATTATTAGCTCTTGAATAATTACAATGTTTAATTGGGCATTTGTCACCAAACCGTATCCGTATATACGGATATCATATACACGGTTTTTCAGGGTACCCAAAAACAGTATATACGGTTAAACCGTGTATCTGGTTAAACCACATTGGATCCGTATAGTGATGTTTTGCAATATACGGTTTTGAAAACCGTATCGGCTACACGGTTTTTTCACCCCTAGCGCCAATCGAGCCTGCCAAACCCTCCTTACAATTCACGACACGATTAAGGGTGAGCCTGACCCAGGATCGGGCCATTCTCCTCACGGGTGCGGTTCGGCAGGTGGTCACCTTTACAGGACATCACTTGTTGATTACTTAGAACTAGTTAAGATCCAGTGCTAAAGTACGGCATTTGCGAGGTTTAAATTAATTGAGCTTGTAAAAATTAACAATTTTTACATAAATGAGTTATAGTTATAATAGCATGTTGTAATGTACTGATTATAATATTAATAAAATTATAAAAAAAAAAGGTTTACTATTCAAAGGACTTTTAGATTAAGTTTTTTTTGTGTGAATCTATTTTTATTATTAAAAATAATGATAGCCGGCTATTATGGAATAACATAATCTAATAGGGTCAGTACTCTGTTATTATCAAGCCCATATTGACCTTATAACGGAAACATATATAAACAATATACGACACATTTAGAAGGACGATTTACGAACAATTAAAAATACTATTTACCCCTATATTCTTTTTTCTTTTATTTTTAGTGGGAAAATTAGAATTATTGATTCTTACTCCTTATCATTTATGAAGAATAACCCATATTAATAAATATTGTATTAGTTAACTTAAAAAAAAGGACAATTTATTTTAGAAAAAAACACAAATAAAATTGAAACTTTATCAACTTCAACCACCAACTTAAAAAATAACAAATTAGAATATTACGGGTATATTAAGCGTGAATAATGACAGTGTTAAGCCTATTTTTAGTTGGCGTTTGATTTGATTGTAATATTTTATTTTGTGGATGGAATGTTTAGTCAATAAATTAAAAGTCATAATTTTAATGTGGGTCATCATATTTATCAATCAATTGAGCGGGAAAATTATGAGCAACTCTTATTCTTTTAGTTTAGTGGGGATGAATGAAATAAATTTTGCCTAACTATAGAAGCTGCGGTGTTTGATAAGATACTTTGACACATAAAGACCATATATTAGGTCCAATACATATCTAGATAAAGTTAGGCCCAATTTCTAGTCAAAAGCATTTAAGCGATTTTTTTTTTTAATTTTCTTATTATTTTAGTTTAAGGGGATGTACCGCTATAATAAAAAGAAAAAATTTGTTCTAACTTAATTAAAGGTTGGTTCAAGCCCTAGAAACGCATCCGTTTTAAAATTTGAGGTTCTAAGTTGCTCAAATCTTGACTAATAAATCCGCATTCTTTTCCCTTGTGGCCTTTTGCTATCAGACAATCAGATATCTAGGGATTGCTAATATTAGAGTACTAGTATTGGTGCCCGGCTTTGCCCGGCTACCTCTACTTACCATTAGTTTTTTTTTCATTAAATAAAATTACTTAAAGTTGCATAACCCTTAAATTTATCATTAATATATTTTTCAATGATATATCCTAAAATTACGATGAAACAAATTTTGAGACAAATTCACTACTCCCGCTATTAATATTTTACTTTTATTAATGAAACAATAGTAATAACATTTCACTACTTGCCCGTAATCATTATTACTTTCCCTACTCCCGCCGTAATTATGTTACTGTCAGTATTGCTGCATTAATATTGATAATTTCACTACTCCCGCAGTAATTATTGTTGCTTTCACTATTGCCGCATTAATATTGATTATTTCATTACTCCCATTGTTGTTTCTACCACTTTCTCTAATCTCGCTAATAATATTGTTACTTTTACTATTCAAATGAGTGATTACTATCATATAACTATATCCAATGTTACTGCAATTCTTTTCTTTACTGACGAAATTACTTTTACTACTTAGGCATGCAATTTTAAGCGGATTATATATTTATATAAATATATTACATATATGCATTAAATCAAATCGAAAGAATTATGCAATATTATATATTATGGAATCTAACTTGAATTATTTATAACCTACTTATATTATATTTTTTGTATGTTAAATAATTAACATATCTATACATCTAATCAATACTATATATTAATTCCAGAAACCAAGGGACTTCCATGTAATTAAATAAATCTATACACATTAATTATACTATATAGTTTTAAATCGCTACCGCCGTGTGATGGACCTGAACAAGGGACTTCAATGTAAATATTATATAGTTTTAGTTAAAAGTATAAATTTAGAGAATATTAGAATATGGCGAGTTTCCTTAAAAAAACGGGTCCCACTTATGATATTAATTAGTATAAATATGTTAGTTATTTAACATACATAAATATAATATAAGTATATCTTATATTTTGGAAACTATTAAAAGGTAAGTAAATCAATTCAGATTTCTAAAAAATATAATATTCCATAATTCATTAGATTTGTAATTTAATTAGTAAATGATAATGATTGCTCTTAAATAATATTCTAATCTAATATTTCAGATTTATTTAAATATATAAACGGGAGTAGTGAGAGTCATACTAGCAACAACGGGAGTAGTGAGAGTCATACTAGCAACAATGGGAGTAGTGAAATTAACAATAATAAATGCGGGAGTAGTGAAAGAAAAAAGAATGACGGCGGGAGAAGTGAAAGTAATAGTAGTCACAACACATGTAATGAAAGTAACAGTAAGAACAACGGAAAGAGTATGAAAAATTAACTAACAATTCGATTTTAAGAAAATATTAATTTATTTAAATATACGAGCTTGACAAAACTAACGAGTTAACCGTAAAAATAGCAGGAATAGTAAAACAAACAACGAAGAATCAAGAAGTAGTGAACGTAATAATATTAACAGGGGATGTAGTGAAAGTAATAATATTAACAGCGGGAGAGGTGAACGTGTCTTATAATTTGTTAATTAATTTTACCTCTCATCATAATTTCAATATATAAATTGTAAATGTATGTGTTAACCAAATTTAGAGAAATCATATTTCATAGAAAATTAAATTTAAATGTTAAATAAAGGTAGCCCAAGCGTAGCGGGCACCAAACCTAGTAAACTATAAAGTTTAATAAAATTGCATAGATTTTAAATTTAATATATAATTTTATGATGATAATAATTAATACCATAATTGTGCATGTTTATACTAATTAATTATTTTATTTTAAGAAATTGACCATATTCTAATCTTCTATAAATATTTAGGAAAATTATCAAGCATCTTTTTTTCTTTTAGTCCCTTTGAAATTGACCATCTTAATTAATTATTTTATTTTAAAGAAATTGACCATATTTTAGTCTCTTATAAATATTTAGGAAATTTACCAAACTTCTATATAATCTAATTTTAACCCAAACTATATAATATTTGCATTGAGGTCCCTTAATCGGGTCCATCACATGATGCTAGTGATTTAAAACTATGTAGTATAATTAATTTGTATAACTTTTTTTATTTACATTGAAGTCCCTTGATTTCTGGATTTAATATATAGTATTGATTGATAACTAGTATTGGTGCCCGGCTTCGCCCAGACTACCTCAACTTACCATTCATTTTTTTTTTCATTAAAAAAATTACTTAAAGTTGTATAACTTATTAATTTATCAATTACGATGAAATAAATTTTGAGACAAATTCACTACTCCTGCTATTAATATTTTAGTCTTATTAATGAAACAATAGTAATAACATTTCACTATTTGCCCGTAATCATTGTTACTTTTACTACTTCCGCCGTAATTATTATTACTGACACTATGCCGCATTAATATTGATAATTTCAGTACTCCCGCCGTAAATATTGTTACTTTCTCTATTGCCGCATTAACATTGATTATTTCACTACTCCCGTTGTTGTTTCTACCCTTTTCACTAATCTTGCTGATAATATTGTTACTTTTACTATTCAAATGAGTGATACTATCCAATGTTACTACACTTTTTTCTTTACTGATGAAAATACTTTTACTACGTAGGCATGCAATTTTTTAAGAGGATTATATATTTATATAAATATTTTACATATATGCATGAAATCAAATCGAAGGAAATATGCAATATTATATATTATGGAATCTAACTTGAAGTATTTATAACCTACTTATATTATATTTTTGTACGTTAAATAATTAACATCTCTATACATCTAATAAACTATAAAGTTTAATAAAATTGCATAGATTTTAAATTTAATATATAATTTCATGATGATAATAATTAATACCATAAGTGTACATGTTTATACTAAATAAGTGTGCATGTTTATACTAATTTATTATTTTATTTTAAGGAAATTGATCATCTTCTAGTATTCTATAAATATTTAGGAAAATTACCAAGCATCTACTTTCTTTTACTCTCCTTAAAATTGACCATCTTAATTAATTAATTATTTTATTTTAAGGAAATTGATCATCTTAATTAGTTATTTTATTTTAAGGAATTTGACCATGTTTTAGTGTCTTACAAATGTTTAGGAAAATTATCAAGCTTCTATATAATTTAATTTTAACCCAAATGATATAATATTTGCATTGAGATCCCTTAAACGGGTCCATCACATGGTGCTAGTGATTTAAAACTATATAGTATAATTAATTTGTATAGATTTATTTAATTACATTGAAATCGCTTGGTTTCTGAAATTAATATAGAGTATTGATTGATATATTTAGATTATCTAGTTTTCTTAAGTCGAGTTCTCGGGTTTTACTATATAATGATTGTATCGGATTGCCCTTATCAGTTATCACAACAACTCAATAACATAATTCAATCTTATATATGAACTGAACTACTAGTCTCCGGATCTCCCCTCTGAAATTCCACAGAGAAGATGACGTGTTTGATATATGATGTATTTACACCTAATTTCCCTCTTTCTTTTATGCACTCCGACTCATATCGAGTCGGTTTCGTGTGCCTTTCCTTGCATTTTGTGCCCAATCCCTGTACTTGTTATTTTGTGTATCCTTTTGCAGGAACCGAGCCGAGTATAGAGGAATTGGGGCAAGAAAGACATTCCAATGCCTTTACATGAAGAAGAGGTGAAAAATGCTGAATGTTGTGTTCTGCCGGCAGACCGACAGCCGGTCTGGCCACCGGCAAAACACGTCCCACAGCCTTGCCAAAGAAAATGAAGAAATGACCTGAGTATTGTGTTCTGCCGGCAGGCCGGCAGCCGGCCCACCCCAGAGAACACAAAGCAGCCTTGAATTAAATTGAATTGGAAGAGAAAAAAAAGAGGCTTGACCTCGCGCACGGTTGGAGCACCTAGGAGTCGGTCCTCCAAGCAAGACGCAACATCAAAGGTATTTGAAGATTTCGAAGACAAGTGTTCTGCCGCAAGAGCAGCCGGCAGCCGGCCCACCGGCAGAACACACTTGCCAGCTAAAATTCAACTTGGAGTTCATTTTTGACCGTCCTGCCGGTAGGCGAACCGGCAGCCGGTCCACCGGCAGGACGCAGCAGCTGACGATGTCCACCGGCAGGACGCAGCAGCTGACGAGATTGGGCTTTTCTCCTATTTACTCCTCTTTTCTTCTTAATCTTGGGCAAGACTATAAATACCCGCTCCTAAAACCCTTTGTACACACAACCCTAGATCTGAAAATTCTCCATAATTATTGTAATCTTTCCTTAATCAAGCTTTAATCTTTCCTTAATAATTAGTAATTACTTAGTGAAATTAGTTAGTATTAGTGAGTATCAATTGTTTACACTTGGTTTTTGAAGATTGTATTGGGAGATTTTGGAGGTTTTCCTTCATATTATTCAATCAAAGCAATCACCTTTACTTTGTTGGTACATCTCTTCCCTCATTCACTTGTTAATCAATTGTTTACATTTTGGTTTGTCTCTTATAATTGCTATAATCATTTCTATGTCTTCTCTTTATGTTGTTTGTTCTTCTCTTTTTGTTAGCATGATGAATTTCAACATGAGTGAGTAGTTACCCTTCTAGGGTTTATGGGTAGTCTAAATCGGATTATTGGGCATGATAAGTTGATAGTTTTGAGTCTTTGGTGTAGAAATTGTCTTTCTTTGCATTGCATACAAGGTGTTTGACGAATTGTCTAAGTGAAAGCTTGTGCCTTTTATCTTGAATGCTTAATTCCTCAATTAAATAAGAGTTTGTTGGTGGTCTTGTTGCATGTTTTAGAATGGGTAGTTGCTCAATGAGAGTTGGTGATCACCTATAGGATAATCAAGAGATTGAATCCGTCCTAAGACAAACCTACGCCCTAGACTAGTTTAATCGACTTGCTTGCCCATAGTTCACTTAGATGACCCCGAAAACCCTAGTCTTTAATCAATCGAATACATACTTCTCTTAATCACTTGCATTAGTTCAACTAGTTTAAACAAAACTCACCTCTTTACAATTTTTGACTAGACTTGACTCTTTCCTAGACTAAGTAGAAAACCCCGCCGTCTTCGTGTTCGACACCCGACTAAATACTACATTTAATTGGGTTTTTATAAATTGTTTTGATAAGGGTAGCGACGACAAATACCCACTATCAAATGGCGCCGTTGCCGGGGATGGCGCTAGGTTATGCTTAGTTTTTGCTTAGAGTCTTTGCTTTAGTCTTATCTCAATTGTTATTTTGTTTTAGTAGTTGTGTTTTCTTTGTAGAGTGTGTGATTTCTTGCCTTCCCCTAGTGTGTAAAAACACTAGGAGACTAACGATTTGTCAAGTGCATGCCTAAAAGGAACCACCAAGCTCTTCTCTTCAACTCCGACCCCGAAAGGCTTTTTAGAACCTTGAGGACAAGGACCCTTAAGAGAGTTAGGAATAGTTCCCCTCAAGCAAACTTTGACCAACCAAGTTCACACATCCCACAAAATATTGATACCACAACCACACTTCAACCAAACCTCACAATTGAGACTCTACTAGAAAACCCTTTTCATAACTTCCCTAATTATAATAGCCCACCTCAAACACCACCACATCAAATACCAAATCCACCACCACAAATGGCTCTTAGAGATCATAACCGGCCTAACCATAATGATTCATGTAACCCTATCAATTTCGGCACCTTGGCCCCAAACAACTTTGAAATGCATCCCGCCCAAGTCGGGTTAATTGAGAAGGATTTGTTCGGGGGGCATATTGAAGAGGATGCCCATGCTCATCTCCGGAAGTTTAAGAGGAAAGTTTCAATGATGAAGAAGAATGGGGTGTCCGAAGACACCTTGAGAATGATGTTGTTTCCGTTTTCGTTGACGGGCAAGGCGGACCGATGGTTGAACATTCACCTACCGGATACCTTCACTACTTGGGATGCCTTGGCTAAAGCATTCATGGCCAAATATTACCCTTCCTCAAAGACCGCGATGCTCCGTAATGAGATTCATACATTTCAACAAGAGGACGGGGAGTCTTTGGGTGAAGCTTGGGACCGTTATCAAGACTTGATAGCAAGTTGCCCCCACCATGGAATACGGGAATGGTACATCACTCAAACATTCTTCCAAACTTTGCTACCAAGGACTAAGGAGATGGTAAATGCCTCCGCGGGGGGAGGATTTGATCACTTGAGGGATGAAGAGGGCACGACATTGATCAAGAAAATGGTAGATTCGGAAGCAAACTATAGTTCTAGAGGAAACATGCTAAGAAGGAATGAGAAGTTTCCTAAGAAAAACTCCTCCAACTACGAGATAAATGCCAAGCTCGACTTACTCACAAAATAATTTGAGAAGTTTCAAAGAAATCAAGTGCACCAAGCCGCAACCTCACATGGGGCACCCATGGAGGAAGTGGCTCAAGTCTCAAGTTGTGAACTTTGTGGAGGAAGTGGTCACACATATGACTTGTGTGCCAACAATTACAATGGTGTCTACGATGAAAATGTGCAAGAGGTTAACGCTTTTCAAAGCTTTAACAACAATTCAAGACCCACAAGACCACCTTTCAACAACCCAAACGTCTACAATCCAAATACCAATTTCTACCACCCCGGTTTAAGGAACCACCCCAACTTTAGTTACAAAAGAACCAATGTTCAAAACCCACAACACCTTCAACCACAAGCCCCAAACAATCCACCCGGTTTTGCTCAACAAAGGGGAATATTCCCCAACCCAAGACCTAATCCCGGGAATCAAAACCAATGGCCAAACAACAATCAAAACCAAAATTATGGAAATCAAGCACAAGGATACCAAGATTTTGGTGGAAATCAAGGCAACCAAGGGTTTTACCAAGGGAATCAAGTGAACCAAGCAAACCAAGGATTTGGGCAAGGGTATGTTCAAGGGTTTCAAGAACAAGGTCAAGGATCAAACTTCAACAACAATGGTCCTAGAGCTAACTTCCAAGGGGGGCAAAACAACAACCAAGGTCCCAATGCTCGGTATGACTATGGGTTCCCTTTACCCATAGCCAACCAACCTTATCAAGAACCCCAAGGTGAGCTCTCCCAAGTTGAGCTTTTGAAGATGATAAAGAACATGCAACTTCAACATAGTCAAGAGATGGCAAATTTTGATAAGGCAACTCAACAAGAACAAGCAAACTTGAGGGCTACCTTACTTAAGGACATGAGGGAAATGGAATCTAGGATGGCTTCTCATGCTATGGCTAACCCTCAACGGCCGCCCGGTGGTTTGTTGGCCCAAGGACAAAGCTCCAAGGATGCCTCAAATAGCCACCATGCTCATGCGGTAGTGCTAAGGAGTGGTGTAGAGCTTGAGGACCCCTACAAGGACCCTGTGGTAGAAATGGATGAAGATCCCAAGAGGAATGAGTTGGAAGTGAATGGTGAAGAGGAAAGCTTACCCATTGAACCATTGGGTAAAGCTAGTGAAGACAAGAAAGGGAAGAAAGCTTGTGAAGATTTGTCTAGAAGGGTAATACAAGAAGACAAGGATGTTGATGGATATGTGGAAGACCTCCCTTATGAGGAGGAAGCTATTGAAGAAGTGCCTTTGCAACACTCTAAAAAGGTAACAAAGAATTCGGATCCTCCAAAGGTACCTTCCAATTCTCAACTTGTTCCAAAAATTCCTTACCCTTCAAGAGCCATAAAGAGTAGGGAAAACCTCAAGTATGCCAAGTTTTGTGATATGCTTAATAAACTTGAGGTTACCCTACCCTTTACGGAGGTGATTATGAACATGCCAACCTACTCAAAATTTTTAAAAGATATTTTGACAAAGAAAAGAGTCTTGGGTGACCAAGAGATAGTGGCTATGGAAGAAGCATGTAGTGCTCATATCCTTAACAAAATGCCCACTAAACTTGGTGACCCGGGGAGCTTTTCAATCCCATGTGTAGTTGGTGGCGTCCCCATATCTAGAGCTCTTTGTGATTTGGGAGCAAGTGTAAGTGTTATTCCTTTGAAGGTTGCCAAGAAAATCGGAATTCAAAACCTTGCTCCCACTTCAATGACTCTCTAATTGGCGGATATGTCCGTCAAGCACCCTATGGGGGTGCTTGAGGACGTACCCGTCAAGGTTAGAAAGCTTTAATTTCCCACCGATTTTGTTGTCCTCGATATTCCGGAGGATAGCCACACTCCCATCATCCTTGGTAGGCCATTCTTGGCTACCGGAGGAGTTCTCATTGATGTAAAAAATGGGCGGCTAACCTTCCAAATTGAGGGCAACAACATCGAATTTAACCTACCGAATTTGATGAAAGGACCAAAGATGGAAAGGTTGAGCACTATTGAGTTGGTAGATGAGGTGGTACATGAAGTAGCCCGTGAAGAAGCGGAGATGGAAGAGGTTTTTCAAATCTCCTTGCATGATGAGGCAATGAAGGAGGACCATGAAGTTGATGAGGAACTATTAAAGAAAGTGGAGGGCTTTCTCCCTCCAAAGGTACAACTCAAACCCTTGCCTCCCTCACTAAAGTATGCTTTCCTTGATGAGGGAGAGGCCTACTCGGTGATCGTTAATGCTAACCTACGTGAGTCCCAAGAAAAGAAGCTTTTGGAAATCTTGAAAACTCATAGAGGGGCACTTGGGTATAGCATTGATGACATCAAGGGCCTAAGTCCGAGTTTGTGCATGCATAGAATAGTTTTGGAAGAGGGGAGTCAACCCAAGGTTGACGGTCTTAGGCGGATTAACCCAAAGATGGCCGAGGTGGTGAAAAATGAAGTGTTGAAACTTCTAGAGGCCGGTATTATATACCAAATTACCGATAGTAAATGGGTTAGTCCGGTCCACGTGGTACCAAAGAAAGGGGGGGGGGGGTATAAATGGTTGAACAAGAGGATGGCACCACCATACCTACTAGACCCGTGACCGGGTGGCGCATGTGTATTGACTATCGGAAGCTCAATGCTGCCACCCTAAAAGACCATTTCCCGATTCCCTTCATTGACCAAATGCTAGAAAGGCTCGCGGGCCATGCATACTATTGCTTCTTAGACGGTTATTCCGGGTTTTTCCAAATTCCCATCCACCCGGATGACCAAGAGAAGACGACCTTCACTTGTCCAATAGGAGTCTATGCCTACCGTAGGATGCCAATCGGGCTTTGCAATGCGCCCGTCACCTTTCAGAGGTGCATGATGGCAATCTTTTCTGATTTCCTAGAAAAAAGCATGGAAGTTTTCATGGACGACTTTAGTGTCCATGGAGACTCGTTTGAACATGGTCTTGAGAACTTGACTAGTGTGTTGAAGCGATGTGAGGAGCACAACCTCGTCCTTAATTGGGAAAAATGCCATTTCATGGTAGAGGAAGGGGTTGTACTCGGTCACATCGTCTCAAGTAGGGGTATTGAGGTCGATGGGGCTAAAGTTGCCGTCATAGAGAACTTGTCACCCCCTTCCAATTTAAAGGGAGTGAGAAGTTTTCTAGGCCACGCCGGGTTCTATAGGCGTTTTATCAAGGATTTTTCAAAAATAGCAAAGCCATTGACCTCACTACTCCTTAAGGATTCCCCCTTTGTGTTTGATGAATCTTGTCTTGAAGCTTTTCATAGGTTGAAGAAAGCATTGGTCACGGCACCAATAATCCGGGCTCCGGATTAGAACCTTTCCTTTGAGATCATGTGTGACGCTTCGGACTTCGCGGTTGGTGCGGTACTTGGGCAAATGGTGGATAAGAAGCACCATGTGATATATTATACAAGCAAGACCCTTGATCAAACACAATGCGGGTATTCTACAACCGAGAAAGAAATGCTAGCAATTGTTCATGCCGTGGAAAAGTTTCGGCAATATCTTGTTGGGTCTAAGGTGGTGGTTTACTCCGGTCACACCGCCTTGAGACAATTGATGGTGAAGAAGGATGCTAAGCCCCAAATTTTGAGATGGGTGTTACTCCTTCATGAATTTGATCTAGAGATTAAGGACAAGTCGGGATCCGAAAACCTTGTGGCGGATCATCTTTCGAGGTTAACTAAGGAGTCCCGAGGGGACAAAGACGATGAGGTCCCTATTGATGAATGGTTACCCGACGATTCTATCCTTGCTATTACCCATTCCACCCCTTGGTATGCGGATATAGCCAATTTCTTGAGTTCTAGCTTTATCCCCGAAGAATTTGATAATCAAGCTAGGAAGAAGTTGAGATATGAAGCTAAGAGATATGTATGGGAGGACCCTTACCTCTATAGAAGGTGCAATGATGGGATTTACAAGAGATGTGTTTCTCAAGAAGAAGGCCGTGAAATTCTCCAAGCTTGTCATGCTACCACTTATGGAGGGCACTTGTCCACATCTAGGACCCAAGCTCAGGTTCTTCATTGTGGCTTATATTGGCCCTCCTTATTCAAAGATGCTTATGCCATGGTTCACTCTTGTGATTCTTGTCAAAGAAGAGGTAACATTGGAAGGAGAGATGAGATGCCGTTGAACAACATCTTAGAAGTTGAGCTTTTCGATGTATGGGGTGTGGATTTCATGGGACCATTCCCATCTTCATTTGGCAACCAATATATATTGGTTGCGGTGGACTATGTGTCCAAGTGGATCGAAACAATAGCCGCCCCTACCAATGACTCAAAAGTTGTTTCCAAGCTTTTCAAAGACTACATTTTCCCCCATTTTGGAGTACCCCGGGCCGTTATAAGTGATGGTGGTTCACATTTCATCAACCGAACCATTTATGCACTCCTCAAGAAGTACGGTGTCCGGCATAAGGTAACTCTTGCTTACCACCCCCAAACCAATGGGCAAGTGGAAGTATCCAATAGACAAATCAAGGCTATATTGGAGCGGGTTGTGAACAAGTCTAGAAAGAATTGGAGTGCTAAGCTCAACGATGTGTTGTGGGCTCTAAGAACCGCATACAAGACCCCAATCGGCACTACTCCTTACCGGTTGGTTTATGGTAAGTGTAATACTCCGTATTTATATGTCTTGGGGTACTCTATCGAGTAGCCCTTACTCTGTCGAGTATGGGCAAGTTGCGAAATAAAATAGTTTCTGACCTGTTGGGTACTCGATCGAGTAGCTGGGGTACTCGATCGAGTAAGGGGGTACTCGATCGAGTACCTTGGGTACTCGATCGAGTGTCCGGTTTTACGGGGAGTTTTCTCGGGTTTTGTTAATTATGCGATTAAGGTATTTAAACATATTCGTCATTGTTTTAATTCACTTTTACAAAACCTAAAACCTGTTTAAGAAAGAAAGCAGCCGCTTCATCTTCCTAATCGCATTCTTAGCAATTCCCGGAGTTCAGACGGTCAGTTCGTGTCGTAGTTCGTATCGTTGGATTCCTTGCGTCGAGGGTAAGCTTTTAATACAATTTTTATAATGTTTTGTTGGGATTGATTAAACCCTAATTTAGAGATTGGGGGTTTTATGAGTAGTAAGTAATTGGTAGTCCTTATGTGCTATATGATAGGAGGAGGATTCGTAGAAGAGGCGTTTTGACTGTTTGTAGATACCGTCGCTTGTTGTGCTTTCCGGTAGGATTTCCTACTCAAAGTATTAGTCCCATAATGGGATATTGGTGATGTCTTTGTAATTAGTTGTTTGATATGATGATTGTGATGGTGACTGTGATTGTGATTGGTTGTCTGTGGTTCTCGAGATGCGTTCTCGGCTGAGTGGGGTCACTTGCGGGAGTGACTTCACGCCCTAGTTTTGCCCTCCGTGGAACCCGCCAGGGAAGGGGATGTGCACATTAATGGGACAGGGTTATCGCTCGTACGATGAGCGGGGCTTAGGTGGGAACGGCTGCGGTCCCCCATCGACATGTGGCTGGTCCAAAGTGGACGATCGAGTATTGAGATGATGGGAGTTGGTGGTGTGTGTGTGTGTGTGATTCATTATCTGTTATCTTATTATTGTTATCTATATTGATTGTGTGATTAGTACTGACCCCGGTGTTGTTTTGTAAACCAGCGGTGATCCATTCGGGGATGGTGAGCAGATGCTGAGCAGGTATTGAGATGAGTACTGGGATAGCTGGGATGCCACGACAGATGATAGGAGTCTTCCGCTGTAGCCTTAGTTTATTTTACATTTCAGTTAGAACAGTCGTTTGGGAATCTTGTATCGTACTTTGGTTTGGTTTGAGGATTGTATTTATTCATTAAACTATTTATAATAAATGTTGTTTCTGTTTTGTCTATTTGATTATCATACCTCGGGCGACCGAGATGGTGATGTCTTCATACCCGAGTGGTCCTGGTAAGGCACTTGGAGTATGGGGGTGTTACAAATGGTATCGTAGCGACGATCCGAAACCTCGTAACCAATGAACTTAATGAACATAGGGAGTCAATTAAAATGAACCCGGGGTAAAAGTTGTAGGAGCTAGTGCAAAGGCTTGGGAGACGTCCTAAAGTCGCGGGGGTCGCCCTACAACTTTGAACCGGTCACATGGGGGAAGTGTTTGTCGAGTCATATGCGTGCTTGGTTAACTTGTTAACAATGTGATGAAGTGTGTGATTGTTGGATGTTGAAGGAGAAGTTGAGAATGTGAAAGAAAAGTAATATATGTGTAGGCTTGATGTTGGAATAACATGTTGGATGTTTACAATGTGGTTTTAATGGCATGATGAATTGATCTCGTTGATAGTAGAATAGATGCGTAGCATATTTATTATGATATCATGTGGTTTTATAAAGTCTAGCATGTTAGTATATGACGTAATATGCGGGTAGCTCTTACGTATTAGTGGTACTCGATCGAGTGAGACTGACTCGATCGGGTGGGTTTTTGGCGATTTTGAGTCCAGAATCGAGTTTTGGGGCACTCGATCGAGTAACTAGGGGTACTCGATCGAGTAGGGGGTCACTCGATCGAGTAGCCTAGATACTCGATCGAGTAGGTAAGAGATCGGAAGGTCTGTTTGGTTCGGAGTTTGGGTACTCGATCGAGTACGTGGGGCACTCGATCGAGTAGCCCGTTACTCGATCGAGTGTGTTTGGGAACTCGATCGAGTGGGTTCTGGGCATCGTGTTTTCGTGTTTTGAGGTTTAGTACGTGTGTTTATGTTTACCCCTTTCTTATATAGCTTCAAGATGCAGCCCAAGAGAACTGCTTTGTACGCGAGAGCTGAGCTTATGACCACGGATGGCATCGTTAAGATGTTAGAGCACCAGGATGCTCTTACTGAGACCCTGAAGAGAGTGAATGAGGACAAGGATAAGAGTAAGGAGAAGGAGGTTGATCATTCGAAAATCAGCCTTTACATTGCGAGGTTTAACCCGAAAGAATACAAGGGAGTTGGGGAGCCTAATCTGCTGGATAGTTGGCTGAGAGAGATGGAGAACATCTTAGACTTGGTTCATTGCCCTGATGATATGAGAGTGGAACAGGCTGCGTTCTATCTGAGGGAGGCAGCAGGCAAGTGGTGGGATTCGGTGAAGGTGAGTGCTAAGGAGATATACACCAACCAAGGCTTACCTGCTATACCTTGGGAGGAGTTTCGTAGGGCTGTGAGGAAGGAGTTTGTACCGGAGCATGTGAGGAGTAAGTTGAGGGAAGAGTTTGATAAGTTTAAGATGACCGAGATGTCGGTGAGCCGAGTACTACGCAGGCAGTTCAATGAGAAGTCCAGGTATGCTGAGGATATGGGTTTGAGTGAGGAGAACCTGGCGTTGAGGTTTGAGAGAGGGTTGACTACCACGATTATGGATAAGTTACCCGTAGGAATCCTTACCGATGTCAAGGAAGCTTATGAGAGGGCTGGAAGAGCTGAGAGGTTGGTGGAGATGGCTCAGGAGAGGTCAGGTGGTGAGAAGAGGAAGTCTGAGAGCGAGGGTGGTGGCCAATCGAATCACAAGAAAGGCAACCACAATCAGTCTAAGGGATTTTCTTCTGGGTCTGGGTTTAGTGCTGGGGCGTCCTTTGGGCGTGGCCGTGGGAGTGTGAGTAATAGCTGGGGAGTGACCTGCTTTGGTTGTGGTGGCGTAGGCCACAAGAGACATGAGTGCACGAGTGCACCGGGATCTTTTCAGAGACCTGCGCAGAGCTTCGCGAGCAACAGACCGGGCCTGGATCATGGCCAAACCGGGAAGTCGAGTTACAGAGTGGAGGCAACCGCAACGGCGGTAATTCTTATCCGAAGACACCGATGAACAACAACAACAACAATCAAGGGTCGGGTGCTAAGCCGACCGCATCGCCCAAGATCTTGTCCAGGAGGTGGGGCGGAAGACCGATGGCAAGTTATTCATGATGGAGAAAAAGGCGGTGAGGAAGATGCGCACGTTATCACCGGTACATTCCTTGTTAATGGTATTCCTACGTTTGTTTTGTTTGATTCGGGGGCTTCTCAGTCGTTTGTGTCTTCGAGTCATGTAAAACAGTTGGGTTTGAGAGTATATGAGTCCGTTAGGGAGCAAGTTTTCATACCTTCGGGTGAGTCCGTATCGTGTGGGAGGTTGTTTAGAGATGTATCTTTGATAGTTGGGCAAGTCGATTTCCCTGTAGACTTGCTAGAGTTTCCTTTTAATGGTTTTGAGATGATAGTTGGGATGGATTGGTTAGGAAAGTATAAGGCTAAGATAGACTGTCATCAAAAGAAAGTGTCCCTAAGAGGTCCTAAGGGTGTTAGTGTGTCTTACCGTGGGTTTCTAGTCAAACCCAAAGTTAAGTTGATTGCAGCCGTCACCTTGAAGTCGTATCTGAGGAAGGGATGTCCTCTGATTTTGTGCCATGTGAGAGATGACCGGATAGAGAGCCCGGCAGTTGACGAGATACCAGTGGTGGGAGAGTTTGCAGATGTTTTCCAGAGGAGATTCCGGGGTTGCCACCGAAGAGGGAGATAGATTTCACCGTAGAGTTGAAGCCAGGGACGGGGCCAATCTCTAAGGCACCGTACCGTATGGGTCCTAAGGAGATGGAGGAGCTTAGGAAGCAGTTGGATGATTTGATAGAAAAGGGATACATTAGACCAAGTGTATCGCCTTGGGGAGCACCAGTTCTTTTCGTGAAGAAGAAAGATGGGAGCTTGAGGCTGTGCATAGATTACGAGGGGGAGCCGAACCGTGTGACGATAAAGAACAAGTATCCTTTGCCAAGGATAGATGACCTGTTTGATCAGTTGAGCGGTGCAACAGTCTTTTCTAAGATTGATTTGAGGTCGGGGTACCATCAGGTGAAGATTAGAGAGATGGATATACCAAAGACAGCTTTCACGTCGAGGTATGGCCATTATGAGTATGTGGTGATGCCGTTTGGGTTGTCTAATGCGCCGGCAGTGTTTATGGATTTGATGAATAGGATCTTCGTACGTTCTTGGACCAGTTTGTAGTGGTGTTTATCGATGATATCTTAGTCTACTCTAAGACTAAGGAGGAGCATGAGGAGCATCTGAGGATCGTGTTGCAGACTTTGAGGGATCATGAGTTGTATGCTAAGCTGTCCAAGTGTGAGTTCTGGTTAGAGAAAGTTGCTTTTCTGGGGCATGTAATCTCTAAAGATGGGGTAGCTGTGGATCCGGCGAAGATTGAGGCAGTGACAAAGTGGGAAGCACCAAAGAATGTTGCCGAGGTTAGGAGTTTCTTGGGTTTAGCTGGATACTACAGACGGTTCGTGAAAGATTTCTCCAAGATAGCTAGACCAATGACAGCGTTGATGAGGAAAGAGAACAGGTTTCGTTGGGATGAGAGTTGTGAGACGGCGTTCCAAACATTAAAGGAGCGTTTGACCACAGCTCCTGTCCTAGCATTGCCTGAAGGGAGCGAGAATTTCGAGGTTTATACAGATGCCTCGAAGAATGGGTTGGGATGTGTGTTGATGCAGAATGGTAAAGTGATTGCCTATGCTTCTAGGCAGTTGAAGCCTTATGAGGAGAACTACCCTACTCATGATCTGGAGTTGGGTGCAGTGGTGTTTGCTCTCAAGATTTGGAGACATTACCTTTATGGAGCAATCTTTAAGGTATTTTCTGATCACAAGAGTCTCAAGTACATCTTCACGCAGAAGGAGCTGAACATGAGACAGAGGAGGTGGATGGAGTTGATTGGCGATTACGACATGGAGATCATCTACCATGAAGGGAAGGCCAATGTTGTTGCTGATGCTTTGAGTAGAAAGAGTGTACATTCCCTGTGTACAGCTCTATCTTTGATGAGGCTGAGGGATGAGGTAGCAAGCTTTGGGATTCATATGATGCAGAAAGGGGATACCATGGGTGATATGACAGTACATATGGAGTTTTATGATGACATTCGAGATAAGCAGGCTTTGGATCCTAAGATAGTGGAATGGAGAGCTGGAGTAGAGAAAGGGACAGTGTCCCGGTTTTCCATTCATACAGATGGTAGTTTGCGGTTTGATGGTAGGTGGTGTGTTCCTAATGATGAGGAGTTGAAAAAGATGATCATGACAGAAGCGCATTGCACACCATATTCAGTTCATCCAGGGGGAGACAAGCTATACAAGGATTTGAAGAAAACGTTTTGGTGGCCTGGGATGAAGAAAGAGACAGCTGAGTTTGTGTCCCGTTGTTTGACTTGCCAAAGAGTAAAAGGGGAACAGAGAAGACCACAAGGTAAGATTCAGTCTTTAGAGGTGCCTGAGTGGAAGTGGGAATCCATTTCCATGGATTTCATTGTGGGTTTGCCTAAGAGTCAACAAGGTAACAACATGATTTGGGTGATAGTGGATCGTCTGACCAAGTCAGCTCACTTTGTTCCAATGAAAGATACATGGACTAAGGCACAATTGGCTATGGCCTATCGAAAGAACGTGCTTAAGTTACATGGAGTCCCTAAGGACATAGTGTCTGACAGAGATGCGAGGTTTATATCGAGGTTTTGGAAGGAGTTGCAGGAATCGTTGGGAACAGCTTTGAAGATGAGTACAAACATTTCATCCGCGACGACGACAGGCAGATCGAGAGAACAATCAAGACCCTTGAGGATATGTTGCGAGCTTGTGTGATGGATTTTGGTGGTAGCTGGGAGCAGAGGTTGGATTTGATAGAATTTTCTTATAACAACAGCTATCACACCAGTATTGGTATGGCACCGTTTGAGGCTTTGTATGGGAGGAGATGTAGGAGTCCAATCTGTTGGGACGATAGTGCTGAGGCAATGGTTTTAGGACCAGAGATGGTGCATGAGATGGTGGAACATATTAAGATGATCAGGGAACGGATGAGAGCAGCCCAGGATCGACAAAAGAGTTATGCAGACCTACATCGTCGGGACATAGAGTTTTAAGTTGGGGACAAGGTTCTTCTGAAAGTGTCTCCGATGCGTGGAGTTATGAGATTTGGGAAGAAAGGCAAGCTAAGTCAGAAGTTTATAGGGCCTTATGAGATCTTAGAGCGAGTTGGGGAAGTTGCTTATCGTTTGGCTTTACCAGCTGCGTTGGAGAGAGTGCATAATGTGTTTCATGTGTCGCAGCTGCGGAAGTATGTGAGTGACCCGTCACATGTGTTGGAGGCAGAGAGCTTAGAGCTGGATGAGTCTTTATCATACCTTGAGGTGCCTAAGCAGATCCTAGACCGAAAGGTTAGAAAGACCAGGAGTGGTGAGACAGTTTTGCTTAAGATCCTTTGGTCTAACCACGAGACCGAGGAAGCTACATGGGAGGCAGAGGATATCATGAAAGAGCGTTACCCTTTCCTTTTTGATCAGGTATGTATGGTTACGGGGACGTAACCTTGTTTCTTTTAGGGGGGTAGGAGATGATCGCGAGAGTTTTTAAGAGTTTTATACACCTTTTATATGTTGTGTCGGTATGTTTGTCGGGATAAGTTGGGGTTAGTATCATGTTTTACGTTGTGTTTTGTTTGACCTTCGAGTCGGGAGGCTTATGGGAGTACCTTTGTTTAGTAGTGGTTTGAACTTCGGGGACGAAGTTCCTTTTAAGGAGGGAAGACTGTAATACTCCGTATTTATATGTCTTGGGGTACTCTTGGGGTACTCTATCGAGTAGCCCTTACTCTGTCGAGTATGGGCAAGTTGCGAAATAAAATAGTTTCTGACCTGTTGGGTACTCGATCGAGTAGTGGGGTACTCGATCGAGTAAGAGTACTCGATCGAGTACCTTGGGTACTCGATCGAGTGTCCGGTTTTACGGGGAGTTTTCTCGGGTTTTGTTAATTATGCGATTAAGGTATTTAAACATATTCGTCATTGTTTTAATTCACTTTTACAAAACCTAAAACCTGTTTAAGAAAGAAAGCAGCCGCTTCATCTTCCTAATCGCATTCTTAGCAATTCCCGGAGTTCAGACGGTCAGTTCGTGTCGTAGTTCGTATCGTTGGATTCCTTGCGTCGAGGGTAGGCTTTTAATACAATTTTTATAATGTTTTGTTGGGATTGATTAAACCCTAATTTAGAGATTGGGGGTTTTATGAGTAGTAAGTAATTGGTAGTCCTTATGTGCTATATGATAGGAGGAGGATTCGTAGAAGAGGCGTTTTGATACAGCTGTAGATACCGTCTGCTTGTTGTGCTTTCCAGGTAGGATTTCCTACTCAGTATTAGTCCCATAATGGGATATTGGTGATGTGCTGTAATTAGTTGTTTGATATGATGATTGTGATGGTGACTGTGATTGTGATTGGTTGTCTGTGGTTCTCGAGATGCGTTCTCGGCTGAGTGGGGTCACTTGCGGGAGTGACTTCACGCCCTAGTTTTGCCCTCCGTGGAACCCGCCGTGGGAGGGGATGTGCACATTAATGGGACGGGGTTATCGCTCGTACGATGAGCGGGGCTTAGGTGGGAACGGCTGCGGTCCCCCATCGATGTGGCGGGTCCAAAGTGGACGATCGGTATTGAGATGATGGGAGTTGGTGGTGTGTGTGTGTGTGTGACAGTTCAGCTGTCTGTTATCTTATTATTGTTATCTATATTGATTGTGTGATTAGTACTGACCCCGGTGTTGTTTTGTAAACCAGCGGTGATCCATTCGGGGATGGTGAGCAGATGCTGAGCAGGTATTGAGATGAGTACTGGGATAGCTGGGATGCCACGACAGATGATAGGAGTCTTCCGCTGTAGCCTTAGTTTATTTTACATTTCAGTTAGAACAGTCGTTTGGGAATCTTGTATCGTACTTTGGTTTGGTTTGAGGATTGTATTTATTCATTAAACTATTTATAATAAATGTTGTTTCTGTTTTGTCTATTTGATTATCATACCTCGGGCGACCGAGATGGTGATGTCTTCATACCCGAGTGGTCCTGGTAAGGCACTTGGAGTATGGGGGTGTTACAGTAAGTCTTGTCACCTACCTCTCGAGTTGGAGCACAAAGCAAGATGGGCCCTCAAGGAGCTCAACTATGACTTAGATGTTGCGGGAAACAAGAGGTTTCTTCAACTCAATGAACTTGATGAGTTGAGGATGGATGCTTATGAGAGTGCAAGACTTTACAAGGAAAGGACCAAGAGATGGCATGACTCGAAAATCACAAGAAAGGAGATCGTTGTGGGTGACAAGGTACTACTCTTCAACTCCCGTTTTCAACTATTTCCCGGGAAGTTGAGGTCTCGGTGGTCGGGACCCTTTGAAGTAGTCACCATGTTTCCTTACGGTTCCTTTGAGTTGAAGAATGACAAGGGAGAATGTTTCAAGGTGAATGGTCATCGAGTTAAGTACTTCTATGAGGGTCTACCCATTGAGACCCGAAATGAAGTTGATTTGGAAGACCCCCCATCCTTGGGGGATGATTGATTTCAAAATTAAGCAAGCCTTGGTTTGGTGGAGTTCCTCAAGAACCACCATTTGTATATAGCATGCATTTTAGGTAGATAATGAGAGATTTGGAACCGTACTTTGTCAACTTTGGATTGGTGACAGAGGTCACATTTGAAGAAAACAAGCATTATTTTCGTTTGACCCGAAATCCCGACATGATGCGTCGGCGTAGTTGTGGAAAACACGAATCCCGAGGTCAACGAAAAAGCTCGAATTCCGAGTTAAAGAAAATTGAGCAAGTTGAAGGAAAACAAGTGAAAAAGAGCTGAAAGTAGTGCTCTGCCGGTAGGCCGGCAGCCGGTGCCCCTACCGGCACCGAGACCAAATTATTTTGGGGAAAAATTGAATGAGTGTTGTGTTCTGCCGGTAGGCCAGCAGCCGGCTCACCGACAGGACACACATGGGTTTGCTGAAAACACGAAGAATTGCTGATGTGGAGTGTGTTCCGCCGGCAGGCCGGCAGCCGACCCACCGGCTGAACACATCTGAAGACTTGAAGAAAAAATTGAAACCTGGTGAAGGGGAGTACTCTGCCGGCAGGCCGGCAGCCGGCTCACCGGCAGAGCACTCATGCCAAATGTTGAGAAGTTGATTTTATGAGTGGAGTAGTGTTCTGCCGGTAGGCCGACAGCCCACTCACCGGCAGGACACGTCTGGTGAAGGAAAATTCAAGTGAGGGGAGTGTTCTACCGGTGGACCGGCTGCCGGTCCGTCCACCGGTAGAGAGGTCAAATGTCTTGAGGAAAAATTCACGAAAATTGAAAAAATGAAGGGGTGCTCAGCCGGTAGACCGGCTGCCGATTCACTCACCGGCAAAACGCATCAACCAGCCCCAAATTAAAACCCGTGAAACCCTTATTCCTCCTTCATTTCAACTCATTCCTCCTTCACTCCTCCTTCATTTTTCCTTCTTTTTCTCTCTAACTCCCTCAAATCTCAACCAAACTTCAATCAACCTTCACCAAATCACTTCTAGTCATCAAAATGTTGGGAAGAAGGACAAGAGCGGATGTAGCAAGGGATCAAACGAAGTTGATTGCTCGAGCCGCAAGTGACACTAATCCCGATCCGGATTTTCCTACGGTTGAGTTTACTACCCAAACTCAGAAGGGTAAGTTTATTCTATTCAAAAATCGTCCCCTCACCCCCACTAAGTTTTTGCATCATCCGTCCTTGTCGGCCCTTGGGTTAGCTAGGGAAATGGAGACTCTTTTTGCCGGGGTAGGAATGCGGGGGATGTACTCAATGCATGAATATACTTACCCCCGTATCACTTGGGAATTTTTGAGTAGTTTGCGGATTACAAAGCACCGACAAACAAATTTAGTGGCCACCTTTAGTATCCGCCTTATGAACCGGGAGCACAATATTACATTGGGTCGGTTGGCTAACATGTTTGGGTTGGAAAATGCCCCATCACATAACCCACCCGCTGATTTTCATTATTCCTGAGTGTGGAAAGCAATTTCCGGCCCAGAGGATAAAGTTGGAGTGAAAAGGCCCGCAATGAGTTGCCACAACCCCGTCATTCGGGTGTGGCATCGATTTATGGGATGCAGTGTTCTAGCGGTGGATGAGCCGTGGGTTTTCCGGACCAATGAACTTGAAATTTTGGGGTCCTACTTGTTTACAAAACCCAACCCCTTCAGAATTAATGTGGCTCACCACCTTGCCATTCATTTGTCTAAAATTGCTAGTTCCCCGGGGCAAAAAGTCCCAATACATGTGGGTGGCATCATCACCCGCATTGCCCGTAATTTGGACCGTCCGGTAGACTTTTCTACCATGAATTGGATACCCGGGGACACTTATTTGACCAAGCATTACTTGGGGACCAAGCTTGGTTGGCTTAAGACCAACCCCATTGACGACAAGGAGTATTGGAAAATCAATTACAAGAACTCAATCCCGCTCCCCAATGTCACGACAATCAAAATTGAAAAGGACAAGGATTACTACCTCCTTGATATTGAAGAAGAACCACCCACCGACCAACCTCCTCCTAATATTCCACGTGTATATACACGAGACCGTAGAATGGACACTCCTTCCTCCCTCCAATACCCACCACAAACCCACCAACCCTCACCATGGCAATTCCAACAAGGTGAGGGGTCCTCCTCGAGCCAACCTTCCTATCCTCCCTTACCACCTTCTCTTACCGAGTGGATGGAGAGGATGGATATTGCCACGGCCAAGGCCACTAGTGAGAGGGATATTTTGGGGCGGAAGTTGGACTGTATTTACTATGATCAATCCAGCGGTACGTACCCGATCTACGACGACTTTTGTAGACGGGATTATCTGCCCTTTGATGACCCTCACCCTTCCTACTTTACATGGCCCGATGGGAACTACCCGAGAGCGGATGGGACTATGGTCCACGGAGGTCTTAACCTCCAACCGGACTACTTTTCCGCCCCTATCTTTCCACCGGAGGGGCATAACGCCCATTGGGTAGGGGCATTTGGCCCTACTTTGCTAGTGATGTGGGTGCTTCGGGGTCCGGTGGGGCCTTTATGGGAGATGCTTCTACGGGAGGTGATGGCAGTGTGATGAACATGAGTGGAGACTTCACGGGAGGTCTCATGGGCGGCGGTAGTGGAGGTGATTTCACCTTCAACTAACCCTGAGGACTTGATTCAAGGCTCCGAGTTTACTACCGGAGAAAATGATGATGATGATGATGAGATGGACTCCTAGTCCCGAGGGCCGAGTTGGTGGCCCAATTTCCTCCCTTTTCAATCCAAAATGACAAGTATGACCTCTTTCTTAATCCAAATTCTCTCATTCATGTTTAATTTTTCGCATGCATTTAGTTAGAAATTCACTTAGTTGCATTCATATAGGATTGCATTAGATTTCAAATTTGTAATATATTGTCACATTTAGTTATTGCATTCATATAGTATAGCTTGCATTGTATTTCAATATTTCATATAGGTTAGATCATGCATTGCATGCTTATTTGAAAAAACCACTAAAAATTTGAAAAATCAAAAATCACCAAAAACACGTATTTCATTTTCGAATTTCCTCCACACATTTATTTTCATCGGAAATATGTAAATAAATAAGTGCGGGGAGGAAATTCCGCCTATTTAAAAATACAAAAACATGTTATTTCTTTTCAAATATTTAAAAACCCAAAAACAAGTTCTTTTATTTCTCCAACTTGCCCTCCCATGTAAATGAATAAGTGTGGGGAGGGCCTAAAAAAAAACTCAAAAATATGTTATTTCTATTTTCAAAAATTTCAAAAATACAAAAATATGTTCCTTTCTTTTACCTATTCTCTTCCTAGACTTGTTCCCTTGGAGACTTACTCAGGGACGAGTAATGTTTAAGTGTGGGGAGGGAAATATCCACTTTTTTAATTATATTTGTATATACCTTTAAATTCGATAAAAATTCAAAAAATGCCTAAAAATTGAAAATTTTCAAAAATTACAAAAACATTGCATTGTATATATATGTTGTTTGTTGGCTAACCTTTGGCATAGACATCGACCATTCGAGGCAAAAAGGAGCTAAAAGACGCTTGGTAAACTCGTTCTAATCTCTTACTCCTTTACCGTTCTTTGTTTTTATCTCTTGAATATATGAAGGAGAATGGGATTTTGTGCCTTGGATGTTCCCTTGAGGAACTTGTGGATTGTTGGTGTTGATGTGTTGCTAGGATTAGTCAAAATTGTTGCATGTTTACCTTATGTTCATTTCCATTTCTCGCATGCATTTGTTTCACATGTATATATATGTTGTGTTCCCTTCTTGTTGCATTGAGTTTGTATATAAAGATTTGAACAAAATTTGGTCTAGGAAGGGAGTATGATACCCTCTATGATGATATTGTCTAGGTCGTGTCTTTCCCCTCTTAGTGGCTTGCACTTTGTGACCTCCTTGTTAGGGTGTTTGCTTGCAAATACCCGGGAAATGAGGCTAGACCGGAAAGTTTTGACCACCATGTGAGACCAAGACCGTAGACTAGGCCTAGATTTTGACATAGCTACTCAAATGTGAGGATAGAGCCTCCTTGGGATCGGTACATCCATACCCGGTCTCCCATAGGTGTGAGTAGGCTCCTTGCGTGGCATGTCACATCACGATGCACAAGCATGACGTCCTTTTCTTTTAGACCATAAGATGTTCATTTATATGCATATTTTGAAACAACTAGTTACATTTCATTGTTATGCCTCACATTGCCAAATAAGCCTAATTTTTCGACCCTTTAGACTAGGTCCTGTTTTGATAACCCTTTTGAGCTTGAACCTTTTTCTTGGCACCTACAAAACTAGCTACATACCATAAACAACCTTCCCTTATCAAGAAAGTTGCTTACATGTTGTTGGTTGTATGAAGAAAGGAGTTTTGAGTCCTAGTTGATGATTTGAGTCGGAATAACTGCCTTCATTTGGTTGGTTTGAATAAAGAGGTTTTGAAAAAGAAAAGAAAAAGAAATAGAAAAGTGAAAAAGTTATGAAAAATCCAAAAAGAATTAGTTGTTTTGTATATATTTGTGTTAAGAAAAGAAAAAGCCAAGCAACACTCCATTCATCATTGGGGTAGAAAAAGGCGTTGCAAGAATAAAGGGGCACTTGATGTTTTTCCTAAGTGAGTCGGGTTTACACAATTTTTGTTTGATTTTGGCAAGCCGATTTCTTGTTAGGGTGTAGACGTTACTCATTGGTTGTAATAAGGTGATAATTTTTGTGTTTTTCCAAAGTGAGTCGGGTTTGCACAATGTTTGCATAAATTCGGGAAACCAATTTTTGTTAGGGTGTAGACGTTACTCATTTGTTGTAATAAAGTGGAAGAAATGGAAATTTGGCAACTTCTTGATGTGTACCTCCACATTTTTTTCCCAAAATGGTGCTTGCACCAATCCCGTTTCGTCCCGTCACCTAGCCCCGTTACAACCCTTATTTCTTTTATGCATATTTTCCTTTTTTGCATCTCATTAATGGTCTTGTAGGAGAGGATTCCATGTTAGATTGCGGGCATGTCTCACGAGTCGAATAGTTGAGTGATTTTGGTTACTTTTTGCACAAAAATCACCCGTTCTAAAAAGAAAATGAGAGACTAGTGAAACCCGTGAGGAAGTCGGTAGTCTTGGTCCCCTTAGTCATGGGTCAATTTGGTTGAATCTTGAGTGTGTCATGTGATTCTCGAAGGTTAGGCTTTGCTTCCCCCTTTCCTGCTTTTGAATTTGTTTTTTAGGCATTCGGTTGTCATATTGAGGTTGTTTGAGGCACCATTAGGGGATTGACATCCCACCAAGACTTTGAGACGGTATCTCCCGACCAAAACCTTTGATTTTTCAAAGCAAAACGGCCGCTTGGATGAGGGAAGCGGTTTGACCTTTTCCGATGCATCTTATTTGTTGATGTGTGCCTAAATGATTGATTGCATCAAAATTTTTGTAGCAAGACCCAACTTGCCTTGCAATAGGGCACTTTTCCCTCATGAGTGTCAAATTATGAGTTGAGGGGGCGTTGAGTGCGCTAATACTCGATCGGCTTAGGTAGTAGCTTAGTTGAGTGATGCTTATATTGTGCACCCACTCTCCATATCTATTATAGTAGGGACTTGTACATTGATTTTGGACTTACTCGAGTACGAGTAAGGTTTAAGTGTGGGGAGGTTTTATATATGATGTATTTACACCTAATTTCCCTCTTTCTTTTATGCATTCCGACTCATATCGAGTCGGTTTCATGTGCCTTTCCTTGCATTTTGTGCCCAATCCCCGTACTTGTTATTTTGTGTATCCTTTTGCAGGAACCGAGTCGAGTATAGAGGAATTGGGGCAAGAAAGGCATTCCAATGCCTTTACATGAAGAAGACGTAAAAAATGCTGAATGTTGTGTTCTGCAGGCAGACCGGCAGCCGGTCTGGCCACCGGCATAACACGTCCCACAGCCTTGCCAAAGAAAATGAAGAAATAACCTGAGTATTGTGCTCTGCCGGCAGGCCGGCAGCCGGCCCACCGGTAGAACACAGCAGCTTGAATTAAATTGAAATGGAAGAGAAAAAAAGAGGCTTGACCTCGCTACCGGTTGGAGCACCAGTAGCCGGTCCACCGACAAGACGCAACATCAAAGGGATTTGAAGATTCTGAAGACAGTGTTCTGCCGGCAGGCCGGCAGCCGGCCCACCGGCAGAACACACTTGCTAGCTAAAATTCAACTTGGAGTTCATTTTTGACCGTCCTGCCGGTAGGCGAACCGGCAGCCGGTCCACCGGCAGGACGCAGCAGCTGACGAGATTGGGCTTTTCTCCTCTTTACTCCTCTTTTCTTCTTAATCTTGGGCAAGACTATAAATACCCGCTCCTAATACCCTTTGTACATACAACCCTAGATCTTAAAATTCTCCATAATTATTGTAATCTTTCCTTAATCAAGCTTTAATCTTTCCTTAATAATTAGTAATTACTTAGTGAAATTAGTTAGTATTAGTGAGTATCAATTGTTTACACTTGGTTTTTGGAGATTGTATTGGGAGATTTTAGAGGTTTTCCTTCATATTATTCAATCAAAGCAATCACCTTTACTTTGTTGGTACATCTCTTTCCCTCATTCACTTGTTAAACAATTGTTTACATTTTGGTTTGTCTCTTATAATTGCTATAATCATTTCCATGTCTTCTCTTTATGTTGTTTGTTCTTCTCTTTTTGTTAGCATGATGAATTTCAACATGAGTGAGTAGTTACCCTTCTAGGGTTTAGGGGTAGTCTAAATCGGATTATTGGGCATGATAAGTTGATAGTTTTGAGTCTTTGGTGTAAAAATTGTCTTTCTTTGCATTGCATACAAGGTGTTTGATGAATTGTCTAAGTGAAAGCTTGTGCCTTTTGTCTTGAATGCTTAATTCCTCCATTAAATGAGAGTTTGTTGGTGGTCTTGTTGCATGTTTTAGAATGGGTAGTTGCTCAATGAGAGTTGGTGATCGCCTATAGGATAATCAAGAGATTGAATCCCGTCCTAAGACAAACCTACACCCTAGACTAGTTTATTCGACTTGTTTGCCCATAGTTCGCTTAGATGACCTCGAAAACCCTAGTCTTTAATCAATCGAATACATACTTCTCTTAATCACTTGCATTAGTTCAACTAATTTAAACAAAACTCACCTCTTTACAATTTTTGACTAGACTTGACTCTTTCCTAGACTAAGTAGAAACCCCCGCCGTCTTCGTGTTCGACACCCGACTAAATACTACATTTAATTGGGTTTTTATAAATTTTTTTGATAAGGGTAGCGACGACAAATACCCACTATCAGTGTTCCGACAATAAAAAGATTTATATGATTCAGAATTTGGACCGGGTTTCGCAATTACCGGACCCTATAATCCTTAGTATATTATCTCGTCTTCCATTAGAGGATTATGCTCGAGCATCCATCTTATCTAAGACCTGGAAAAACTATTGCAGGCTATACCCCATTCTTTATTTCGATCATAACTTATTTGTATTGCAATCCCTTGTTTCTGCTAATGAAGTCGGTGGTGGAGAGCCTGATTTTAGTCAACTAAGGGAGATGTTTATGGATGATGTGGATCATCGATTGACTAGTGCCAGACAACTCGATTCACCTATTCGGAAATTAGCATTGAACGTGGCCTTCAATGATTCCACTTTCTTTTCTCGTGTTGATAATTGGATTGAATTGGTAAAACAAATTAATGTCGAAGACTTGTGTATTACTGTGTAAACGCTGCATTTCTTGTGGCATGATACCGTTAATAGCTCATCTATAGCATATGAATTTCCGGCTTCAACGCTGACTCCAAAAGTCTTGCGCAAAGTTTCTATTCGAGGGTGCAAGTTGGGTTGTGACCCAATTAACCGATTCTGGTCTCTTGAGCGACTCTGTTTATCACATGTTGTTATGGACTATGATGCATTGGAAAACCTGACAAATTTTTGTCAGGGGATTGAAACCCTAATCCTCGAAAACTGCAGTGTCGAGATGAGATTTCTAAACCTCTCGACATTTCCTAATCTGAAAAAAGCTGTTATCGGAATACAGTGCGGCGAGCTTGATTATATTGACATCGTAGACACTAACCTTGAGTGCATAACCTGCGATGCTCAAACCGAACTTTGTGGCAGCGCGGCTGCTTGTGCCAGCATTAAAGAGATCGACTGTGCTTGATGTACCTTCGACCAGCCTACCTTGTTAAAAGACTTTACTTCTATATTTCTGCTTCTTGAAGAAGTACGTTTACAGATACACGATACAAATACATTTAAATCAGCTAATAATCTTCTCAGGGAGTTAATTTTGCTTAGTAATGATAATGATTTCGCTTGTGTAAAGGAGGTATATATTGATTGTCCGAGTTTAATATATTTCGATTGTTGGACTAAAGGTCTGGAAGAGTTACATCTTAATTGTCCGAAACTGAGAGAGTTCAACTTTGCGGGCACGATAGTTCCAAAGCGTGTTCTGTGTAGCTCATGGACTGAGCTAGAGAAGAGCGGCTGGAATATAGTTATGAGGGACGCTTATGACACGACGTGGTTGATGAACCTGAGAGAATTTATCGTACCCTTAATCGGAAATAAGACCACTGTTTCCGTGAACTTCAAATTGCCAATGGTGAGTACCCAGTTTTCTTTAGGCACTTTCATTTTCTTGCTTTTATACATAATAACTTTATGGAGTTAATTTGGTTTTGGTAGGCAACATTCCAACTTGAGCTAGTAGAAGCAATTGAAGTTTCCCCGCGACACAATTTTTCCTTATATTTGGAGCTTCACTACGAAGAGGAAAATGTAGCTGCTCTTGTGGATGGCATTCTCTGGATTATTCGTCCAACTACTTTCATTATCGATTGTCAAAATTATTATGTCGTTAAGGTATTCTATTCAACTATATAATTTAAGTTCCAACAAAGTTTTGCAAGGTTAATTTATGCTTCTTTTTATCGCGGAGTAACACTCATTAGTAGTAAAACAAATGAGTGTGGCTCTACGATAAAAAGAAGAATGACTAGTTTAGAGAACATAGGGAGTTTTAAACCTTGGACTTGTCGTCCCTAATACCTTGATTGTATTCTGATTTGGTGTATGAATTTGTGTTACTGATTTGCTTTTGTGTTCGCAGTACTTGTGTGAAAACTTGGTTAGGAAAGCAGAAGAGAGTATATGTGATGAGCAGTTAACTCATCCTTGTTGGATGCTTCAATTGGAAAGTTTCGATGTGGAGTACGCGTTGGATGTTCCACATACAAACGGTAATTTAGCGGCTTTACCTGAGGAATGTCGAACCCTCCTCAGAAATGCACTTAAGTTCAAGTTTCAGTGGTTCATGACTTCGTCAAATAAGTTAGAACCGAGCTATATATAGAAACATGACGGATTTGGTGGACCCTACTTCCGACATTGTAGAGTTTCCCGTGGAACGGTTCTAATTATTATGTGGATTTATATATTTTTAGAATATGTATGAAATGCGAAGATTAAATGTCGCATATGTAACTTAAATTTAAAAGAGAATTTATTTTATATAATAATGGTGCTTCGTGCTTATTAACAATGGATATATATATATATATATATACTTTTCAGTTTTCTCTAACCCACAGCAATTCGCGGATATATATACTTTTCAGTTTTCTCTAATCATATTCACCAACCTAGAATCGTGACGGAATACAACAGAAATTCCAATGCTTTTGCAGATCCTGACACTGAACTGCTGAAGATCAGCATGCATCCACTACACATTGAAATATCGGAGAAGAGTTGATGCGATTTGCCAAAAGGATAAGCCTTTGGTTGAAAACAGCATCGACCATATCTTCAGAACAAAATAATGTCAGCTATTAAGTGTATCTAAAAATGCTGCTTTTGTTACGACGACGCTGCTTTTGTTCCTAGTGTGGCTGTCCCATTCGTGTTGTAGATACTTTTACTTGAAAATTTTGAGGCTTGGGTCCAGCCTTATATCACGGCACATCTCAACCTGCAATACGTTTATTTGGAAGCAATCAATTCCATATGTTCTCAACAGTTACAGTTGTGGTGATAAACTGTGTTTGGGGACAGGACCATGTCGTACCCATCACTTGGAATCTGTAGCCGATTTTTCTAATCTTTTAGGCCCTTTTATTGGCAATGAGTTCTTGGCAATGAGTTCTAGAGCCGTTTATCACACAGCTCATCAATCAAATCTAGAGCCGTTTTCTCACTTCTGTTCTTGGCAATGAGTTCTACACAGTTACTCCACACCAATGTTTTTGCCAGCGTCAGATCCTCGTGTTCTAATGCTATGTGCAAAGGAGTGGCTTTACTAATACCTCTGAGGTTCTTCATCTTCTGCAACCTATCTGGAATTTCCAACAAATTCTTGTACAGCTCAAACCAGTATCCATTGGCAGATTTAATAATACAGTGTTCTTCGATCATATCAAAGGCTGTTTTACCATTCTTGCTCTTAATGTCAAATTTTATGCCTTTAGTCTCCAGCAATGCCGCAGTTAGTCTTTCATCTTTCAGTTCTATTGCTCGGTGCAAAGGCGTATATCCATTGACGTCAACCTATTTTTCAATTCCTGCGTCATGAATGGACTTGCTAACAAATGTTTATACAGCTTAAAGAAAGCATCATCGCCACACTTGGCCTCAAGCAAATCCAATGCTGTTTTATCATTAAGATCCGGAATGTCGAGTTTTATGCCCTTAGTGTTTATGAGTGCTTTTGCTAGTTCATGGTCATCGCGTTCTATGGCTCGATGCAGAGCTGTAGCTTCATTCTTGTCACCCCGATTCTTCAATTCCTGCGTCATAACTGGTTTTTCTAGCAACTCTTTGTACTGCTCAAAAAACTCAAGATTGGGTTTGCACTTTTCCTCTAGTAATTCTAAAGCTGTTTTATCATTCTGATCTGGGATGTCGAGCGTTATCCCCTAAGTTTCTAGCAATGCCTTTGTTAGACCAAAGTTCATCCGTGAAATGGCTAGGTGCAATGGAGTGGCATGATTGCTGTCAAGTTGATTCTTCAGCTTCTGCATCACTGGATTCGCCAACAATTTCTTATACTGCTCATATTTTAGCAAATCTATATGGTGAAGAGGCGTTTGTTCGCTGTTTTGACAAAGCTTGATGAATTCTTGATGATCACATTGCTCAAGAAAGGCAAAATCTGTGGATAAGTGACCCTTGGCGCATGCTATTTGCCATGCCGGTGTAGAATCGTTTATCAAAGTACTGTCTCCCTCCAAAAGCAATTTTGCAAGCCAATCTTCCCCCCTTTCCGCTGCTTCTTTAAGGTGCGTCTTTGCATCTTTCTTTGGGCCTTTCTCGAATATGGAAAGTCCTTTCATTACAAGCTTTCCGGCAATCTCTGATCTTAACATTTGACTCATCGCTTGCAGAAGCAAAATGAAAGATTTAGCAAACAAAACAGAGAAAGATTGAACCCCTGAACACTCGAATCATAGGTAAGGGGTTGATTTATCTTAACCAATAACCTTGGGATGCGGAGTTAAAACCGAATAGAATAGAGTGGTGCAAAAAAAAAGACACTCCTCTATGAAGTATCTTAGATAAGTTTAGAGAGATCAGACTTCTTCTTCAACCATTCCCTTTTTTATCATCTCATTTTTATTAGTCATTTGAAAACAGCATTCGAATACCATGTTAGAAGAAGTCAGTTTACAAAATCATTCATTTAGAAATTTAGACAGGAAATGTAAGCTTCGTAGTCCAATGAAGTAATTTAAGTCTCAAACCTGCATCTCCGGAAGCAAAATGGTGGACGATCTTGAGAACACTGGGATGGAGTTTGTCACCCTGTTGTGACCTCTTAAATATCGAACTTTTAGATTTTTCACATCCATTTTGTTCAGCGATCTCGTAAGCATTTTTCAAGCAGCAACCTGGATACTAGCACTGCATCATTGTTTTTAAAAAAAGGTAAATATTTGTCTTACTGTAATAGATTCTCATCCATCATTCCTAATCTAAATCTGACAATCTAATAGACATGATCTACTTCAAGTGTTGAAATGTCAAAAAAAGCGTGGTCTAACGTGAGATTGCTACTTTACAAAAACATTGCCTATTGTCAGGTTGGGTCGAATGTACGCAATCCATATAATGAAAAATGAATACACCAAAAAAGAGAGAGAGATGACCTTTTATAGAATTATAGCTCAAAAATGCAAAATTGATGGCTACTTTACAAGTGCATCATTTTGCTTAATCCCATAATCTGCTTAAGGAAAACACATATTTGCTGAATTTTGAAAATCTTCTTCACAGTGTACAAAATGAAAATTCGGGTTTGATGTTTTAAGCCTTAAAATAAACGGATCAAGCTTTATTTACGTTAAGTTTCATAACTGAATTCAATTAAAAGAGATTCCAAATTTTCAGGCAAACACGGCGCCTAATTGCTGTGGGAAGCTAATAAGTAGACTTTGTAGCCTAAGAATCCATCTTTTAAGTGGATGACGAGTCACTGCTCTCATTACCACACATGACTCTTGGCTATGGAAACTCATTAGACTGCGTCATAAGTCACAACCCTAACATACCAAATTACCAGCACAAGTCCTTCTGCACACGTAGGCTTAATTGCACGATACTTACCAAGTTACCTATCCTCAGATTAATCGGTATTAAGTACTCTTAGTTAAAGTGTCCAGGAGAGAAAATGGACTTTGTTACTACGAATAGTACAACCAAAGTTACTGGTGCTTTTAACTGTGAGGATCACCACCACCAGTCCACCACCGCAGCCTAATTTACCAAATGAACCTCCCCATCATTTTTTCCACCACTATACTGCAATCCCTGGTGTCAAATAATCTCATAATGCCCTTTACAACTGACGACGCCCAACCAGTGGGAGGAGCCAGGAAGTGAGTTGAGTGTCAGTCAGGTGTGTGGTGAACAATGAGGACCGTGCCGAGTGTCAGTCAGTTGTCTGGTTTTACCCAAGGCCAACTCGAAGAGGATAAACTAACAAAATTATTGTACAAAGTATTCTAAAATACAGGCTTTTCAATCATTTACCTAATAGTCTAGTGTAACCGATGATTAGCAAGTAGTCTGACAGACAAAATCTTCTGCCATAGAGTAAAAGACCCTTCGGAATTGAATGCGAAAAAGACACATTCAAGAAAACAAACTCAATTCCGAGTACCCAAAACACTACCTTGCTTCATCGATTACTTTTCATTTGACTTATGGTATGCTTGGAAACTAGACATTGGAATTAAATCCCGGAATTGCGACATTAAGCGTTTGAGAAACCAGAGCCTTAATATTCCCCTGATTGAAAATATATTGTACTCCCTAGTCCCTCCGTCCCGGTCAATTGTTGTCCTTTGGTTTTGGCACAAAGACCAAATGACAAGTTCATTCTTAAAATAGAAAGAACAATTGGCTAGACACCCAAAATAGAATAGGACAATAAATGACCGGGACAGAGGGAGTATTTTTAAGCGGCTTCCTCCCACCCAATTCTAATTCCAATTCCAACCGTACCCAAACAACATTTTAAAACTGGAAATGAAATTGAATGCCAATAACTGAATATCTAAAAGATTCAGGAAAATAAAAATAATTACAAATTCTCAAACACTAACTAACTGCTGAGGTTAGGTTCGATTCTTACACGCGACATAATGCGAAAGTGTTAAAGATATTCCCGCATCTTCCCTGCAATCTCGTAAATAATGTTTTTAGGAAATTGTATTTACCTTTAGTTATCTTTCCTTAGTTCCTCGTATATTCTTTGCACATATTATTTACCCTAGATTTGTATTCCTTAATATCGTATCTTGTAATTGTATAAATACTCGTATTATCAATGAAAGAAATCACACATTCAATCATAAACTTTACAGAAAAAAGAGAGAGACATACCGTTGGATTTGGATGCATAGTGGAGAGGATTCTCCGGATTATCGCGACTGCCACTGTAACTGTAAGGTAGACCGTACGTCAGAATTTGCTCAGCTAAAATAGAGAAACCATCCCGCATTGCGCAGAATAAGATGCCAGGGGTGAGCAAATTTTGGTCCGGAGCGGAAAAATGGACCGGACCGGACCATTTGTGTAACAGCCCCGCACACCAGGATGCCTTACCAAGGACCATTCCTGGGTGTGGAGGTGTCACCATCTCGGTTTTCCGAGGAAGTAGATCAAATTAGACAATAAAAGAACATTTATAAAATATTAATGTACCTTATACAATACGACTCTATACAAACTCTTTATACCAAAGATAAAGACCACAACAACTCATGTTACAACACTCCTAGACTGGTAGCGTGATGACTCGGTCCCTTCAATCCTAGCAGCCACAAGCATAGTACATGCTAAGCCCACTGCTCACCATCCCCGAATGGATCACCGCAGATACCACAAAACAACACGGGGTCAGTACCGACTAATCAAATGTAAAGCAAATAAACAATGTAACCAGCTGATCATCCTTTAACCCAGTCTCCCGATCTCGCACAAGAATCGACACACACATCAAGTGTGTAGCCTTGCCGATTACCCATCGCAACGGGTAATCCTCGCCGCGCGATGGGTGACCGCACCCATCCCACCTAGTCCAGCTCATCAACGAGCGACTAACAATCCCTGTCCCTTAATGTGCACATCCCCTCCCGTGGCGGGTTCCACGGAGGGCGAACTAGGGTGTGAAGCCACTCCCGCAAGTAACTCCACCACAAACGCAACACACACAGCATCACAGCTGTCACAACATCTCCACACCAACACCGTCACAACAACGCCCGGACACCGATGATCAACAGATAACAATAATTATGAAACAATAACAATCGAAATCAATTAACAGTACTGAGTAGGGAAACCCTACCCCGTCACAAACCATGAAAGACATCCATACACAGCCAAGAAGACTCCAATATGCATCCTACAATGATAACCACTTCCTATTACACAACTATCCTCAAAGAACTACCCAAAAGGGACACACGACAGAGACTTACCTAACAACGCGCATCGACGGTGACATAGACGACAACCACGCACGCCATTCTTCCTAAGCGAATCCCGTCCTTCCCTTGGTTGAGGTTTAGGCTATATACATGAGAGTGTGTAGAAATGGGGTGATAGGAGAGGAAGGTAGGCTAGGGTTATAGAAAGAGGAACTGTCGAAGAAATGGAAAATGAAATGAATCTCGCGAAGTTGCGTTTTATATTAACGCGTCGACAGCAGCCATACTCGGTCGAGTACTGGAGTACTCGGCCGAGTAGGCTCTACTCGGTCGAGTATATGTAATACCCCAATTATTTTAGTCTTTTATTTGGCTAATTTGTTTTATACTCTAATATTATATTTTAGAAAAAAAAACAAAAAAAAAAAAAAATTAGAACTATCTAGACAGAACTCCACCGCCTGATCATTTTCTCATATATATCATCCTTAATTTTTATTTTTTATTCTTTCTTTTTCTTCAATTTCTTTCACCATAACTCCCATAAGGACTATTTACTTACTATAAATTTCTGCTAGCCATCTTCGCTCTCGACTTCTTACCACACGGAGGTATGTTTCCTTTTTCTTTAGTTCTGTTACCTAATTAATTTAGGGTTGTTTATTGAAAAAACAGCAAGATGAATTATTGTTGTATGCTACAAAACGATAATTAGTTTGGAAGTATTATATAATTATTGTTTTCATTATATACAAAGTAGAATATGAAGTTTATATTTATGTTCTTCATTGAATTATTTTACCTGTGAGACGGGTTGGATTAAGAATTTTGTAAACTTAAGGTAATTGAAAGGTATGAGATATGTATGATGGTACTAAATCTGGGTTAGTCGGTATGAGTGCTATTGATATGGTCATTTAATCGAGAAAACATGAATTATTGGAGTTGTTATTATGGATGGTGGGATTATAATCAAAGATCAAAGCTTTAGAATGACGTCAATTCATGGTGACATGTTATGTTGCTTTATTAAGAAAAAAGTTAGTGTCGCGGTTAAGGTTGATGATTGTATTTGGCTTTCTGTTAGTAAGCCTCATGGTTGTAATCTATATTATATGCAGAATGAGTAATTTTATTATTAGTAAGATTAGATGGGTGTAGTCAAGTTTGATAAATTAAGCAAACAAGGAGTTGGTTTACTAGTTTATGTGTACCATGTATGCAATCATCCTTCTCCTACAAACTTGGTTTTCTTGTCCACCACTTTCTTTTATTTCAACTTCTCATCCTCTTTAGTAGATTCATTATTTATATATCTTCAATTTCAAGTGGACATCTTGCACTCTCCATTAATTTGATCAGTTCGATGGTTAATTGTTGGTCCGTTTTTGAGAATTGTTGATCGGGTTTTCTAGTAAAAGGTAACACGATTTTACCGATCCTAATAATTTATTATTGTTCGAGGTTGTCTGAATTATATGTTAATGGCTATTCATGTACTGCGTTTTATATAAATCGAAAATTTGTAACTGCGATGATTTTTATCTTACGAAGTATATAGTATTAATTGTATATTACTTTTGTTTGTTCGGTTAGTTGTATGTGAGATGGGTAGGCTAAGAGTTGGAGTAGCCAAAGATGCGAGTAGTACTCTATAAAATTTGGATATCGCTGAAGTATATTTGGTTTAAAGGATAAGCGAAATTGGCAGGAGGATGACATCGGCTTACACATATGATTCAGTGAGACTAATTCTAGCAGTAGACAAATTTGTGTACGGGATATTGGTTGCATCTTTAGGCATATTGTTAATGGGAAAATTAACATTGGTTTGACAATATCGATATTGAAATTGAGATGGAAATTGGTTACTGGTATTGAGTTATGGGGCTATTGTGCCAAGTTATGTTTACGGTTCAGAGTGACCAAAGTTATTGAGTTATATTAATTTTTGAAGTAATTATACTATTTTCTTTATAATATGACAACTAAGCTTTGTTTTGGAAATTTTCTATTTATATAGCGTATCCGCTAAAATTCAAAGTCGTAAGACTAGAGGATTATAGTTTGGCTCATAACCCGCAGTGGTGAGCCGATTATAGTTTGGCTCATAACCCGCAGTGGCGAGCCGGACATACCAAAATGTCGAGGATTATAGTTTGGCTTATAACCCGCAGTGGCGAGCCGGGCATACTTTGTATGCCGAGGATTATAGGATGACTCATAACCCGCAGTGGTGAGCCGAGAATAAGAAAATGCCTTTATTAGTCGTATGAGGTAGAGTGAATCCTACCTCAGCCATTTATTAGATACTCTTATTAGCCACTAGATAATCTTGTTAGGCGCTAACATATAGAGGTGTACACATTAAGGCTATGGCCAGTCTTATTAGCCCCTTAGTCTCGAGGAAGTAAGGCTCTTATGTGCTAGTTGAATTGTCTTCTGACCAACCAACCATTTTGTAGAGATAAAGTTAGTTCATTTGTTTTATCATTGGAAATACTAAACTAATTAAAGAATTCTCTCCTTCCTTTACTTTAGCTCTAATATTTAAATTGCCAAGTAGTATCCATTATTCAGCTCGTGTTTATCCCATTTGGGCTACTTGTCATGGTGACGGTTTATTTTCAGGTGACTTTGACTTCCACTACTGTCAAAAAGATTTTCAAGACGAGCTTTTGATTAAAGACTTTGTAAAAGTTTTATTTCATTTTGTATCATTTTGTATAAAAAGCATTTTGTAAAGAGACTTTGTATATTGATTATAATATCCCCGTATTTCGGTAAATTTGTAATGAAAATGTAAATTTTTATTAGTCGAAAATCGGGGGTGTTACAATTGGTATCAGAGCAAGTTCTTTCTTGATTAGATGTTAAGATCGTCACATCTTGACACCGCCGATTTCACTTTTGTTTTTGTTAATTTGATCAAGATTTGGTTTTAGTAAAATGATAATGGTATTTGAGCCGGGTAAGTATCAAATCTCAATCATTTGTTTACTTTTAATTAAAACACGCATCACTAAAAAAAAATGTTAACGAAAAGAAGCTCGAGTAGTATTTTTCGATAGTGGCTTTGAATTTTGTATTAGAATGTGAAATGATGACCTTTTTAGCTCAATTTTGTACGTGGGGTTACTTTGGTTTAAGTTGGTTTTGACCAAGGTGATGTACAGTAAGGTGATAATAACATTTGAGCTAGGTAATTTACTGGAGTTTGGTTGCATCAAATAGTGTAGGAAATGTGTTCTATTCAAGTGTATGATACAAAATGATTGTTTGTCTTTGGTAGAATGAATAAATAGATGTATAGTGAAAGTCTAAAAATAATAATGAAGGTACTTCTATAGGAATGGTTGGTGTTTGTGATGATAGTAGATAGCTGGTGTTAAAGGATCATCTGATATCATTGGAGTAATTATTTCATCTTTAATTCTTTTACCTTATCTAAAGAGATTCAAAATTTCAAATATAGTTTGAGTAATCATATTTAGGATATTGTAATCTTGACGTTATTTTCTAACCATCCTGATGGTGTCTAGTTTTCTAGACGCAGATTGCTGTTTACGGAAACAAAGGGTAATCATAAATGAAATGGCAGTACGTCATCCTAGCTTAATGCATAATGGTGAGCATGTCATCAGAGATTTGAAATCCAAAGAGTATATTTTCTAGGGGAATTGATGTATTGATAATAATCTCCTAGGTGCAGTTTCATTCATTGGTATCTGATCCTACTAGATTCAGATTAATGCATGATTCCATAGGCAACGGGCTACAATTGAGCTCAAAGTTTTATGAAGTCGTCCAGACTCCAGTGTCTTCATTCGTTTCAGTTTGAAATGAAGTAGAAATGATATCTATAAAGGAGTTTTTCATTCATTCAAATATATTTAAGTCAAATTTTCGTTCATAATCCCTTTGATTGTGTAACACCAATAAAATCTTTCTTTATGTTTATTTTGTAAACTCAAACTTCGGGGACGAAGTTTCTTTTAAAGGGGAATATTGTAATACTCCAATTATTTAAGTCTTTTATTTGGCTAATTTGTTTTATACTCTAATATTATATTTTAGAAAAAAAAAACAAAAAAAAAAAATTAGAACTCTCTAGACAGAACTCCACCGCCTGATCATTTTCTCATATATATCATCCTTAATTTTTATTCTTTCTTTTCCTTCAATTTCTTTCACCATAACTCCCATAAGGACTATTTACTTACTAAATTTATGCTAGCCATCTTCGGTCTCGACTTCTTACCACACGGAGGTATGTTTCCTTTTTCTTTAGTTCTATTACCTAATTAATTTAGGGTTGTTTATTGAAAAAAAAGCAAGATGAATTATTGTTGTATGCTACAAAACGATAATTAGTTTGGAAGTATTATATAATTACTGTTTTCATTATATACAAAGTAGAATATGAAGTTTATATTTATGTTCTTGATTGAATTATTTTACCTGTGAGACGGGTTGGATTAAGAAGTTTGTAAACTTAAGGTAATTGAAAGGTATGAGATATGTATGATGGTACTAAATCTGGGTTAGTGGGTATGAGTGCTATTGATATGGTCATTTAAGCGAGAAAGCAAGAATTATAGGAGTTGTTATTATGGATGGTGGGATTATAATCAAAGATCAAAGCTTTAGAATGACGTCAATTCATGGTGACATGTTATGTTGCTTTATTAAGAATAAAGTTAGTGTCGCGGTTAAGGTTGATGATTGTATTTGGCTTTCTGTTAGTAAGCCTCATGGTTGTAATCTATATTATATGCAGAATGAGTAATTTTATTATTAGTAAGATTAGATGGGTGTAGTCAAGTTTGATAAATTAAGCAAACAAGGAGTTGGTTTACTAGTTTATGTGTACCGTGTCTGCAATCATCCTTCTCCTGCAAACTTGGTTTTCTTGTCCACCACTTTCTTTTATTTCAACTTCTCATCCTCTTTAGTAGATTCATTATTTATATATCTTCAATTTCTAGTGGACATGTTGCACTCTCCATTAATTTGATCAGTTCGATGGTTAATTGTTGGTCCGTTTTCGAGAATTGTTGATCAGGTTTTCTAGTAAAAGGTAACACGATTTTACCGATCCTAATAATTTATTATTGTTCGAGGTTGTCTGAATTATATGTTAATGGCTATTCATGTACTGCGTTTTATATCGTCTGAAAATTTGTAACTGCGATGATTTTTATCTTACGAAGTATATAGTATTAATTGTATATTACTTTTGTTTGTTCGGTTAGTTGTATGTGAGATGGGTAGGCTAAGAGTTGGAGTAGCCAAAGATGCGAGTAGTACTCTATAAAATTTGGATATCGCTGAATTATATTTGGTTTAAAGGATAAGCGAAATCGGCAGGAGGATGACATCGGCTTACACATGATTCAGTGAGACTAATTCTAGCAGTAGACAAATTTGTGTACGGGATATTGGTTGCATCTTTAGGCATATTGTTAATGGGAAAATTAACATTGGTTTGACAATATCGATATTGAAATTGAGATGGAAATTGGTTACTGGTATTGAGTTATGGGGCCGTTGTGCCAAGTTATGTTTACGGTCCTGAGTGACCAAAGTTATTGAGTTATACTAATTTTTGAAGTAATTATACTATTTTCTTTATAATATGACAACTAAGCTTTGTTTTGGAAATTTTCTATTTATATAGCGTATCCGCTAAAATTCAAAGTCGTAAGACTAGAGGATTATAGTTTGGCTCATAACCCGCAGTGGTCAGCCGATTATAGTTTGGCTCATAACCCGCAGTGGCGAGCCGGACATACCAAAATGTCGAGGATTATAGTTTGGCTCATAACCCGCAGTGGCGAGCCGGGCATACTTTGTATGCCGAGGATTATAGGATGACTCATAACCCGCAGTGGTGAGCCGAGAATAAGAAAATGCCTTTATTAGTCGTATGAGGTAGAGTGAATCCTACCTCAGCCAGTTATTAGATACTCTTGTTAGCCACTAGATAATCTTGTTAGGCGCTAACATATAGAGGTGTACACATTAAGGCTATGGCCAGTCTTGTTAGCCCCTTAGTCTCGAGGAAGTAAGGCTCTTATGTGCTAGTTGAATTGTCTTATGACCAACCAACCATTTTGTAGTGAGAAAGTTAGTTCATTTGTTTTATCATTGGAAATACTAAACTAATTAAAGAATTCTCTCCTTCCTTTACTTTAGCTCTAATATTTAAATTGCCAAGAGGTAGTATCCATTATTTAGCTCGTGTTTATCCCATTTGGGCTACTTGTCATGGTGACGGTTTATTTTCAGGTGACTTTGACTTTCACTATTGTCAAAAGATTTTCAAGATGAGCTTTTGATTAAAGACTTTGTAAAAGTTTTATTTCATTTTGTATCATTTTGTATAAAAAGCATTTTGTAAAGAGACTTTGTATATTGATTATGAGACCCCCTTATTTCGGTAAATTTGTAATGAAAATGTAAATTTTTATTAGTCGAAAATCGGGGGTGTTACAGTATAGGTGATACTCGGCCGAGTAAGCAATCCTATAAAGCTCATGTTATAAGCCTGATCCCTCACCCATTCATCCCTACTGTCTGTCTTGGTCAACAGGGTCGGTCAACAGAGTCCTTGAATATCCTGGGTATTACAATCTCCCCCCCTTAAAAGAACTTCGTCCCCGAAGTTCAGCCCACACGCCACTCACCACAGGGTTACGCACTATGACACTATTCACCTACATAAAGGCGTACTAACTCAGACCATCCTGACACTACCACCACACCACATTTCTCAAACAACAATCATCCATCACAACTATTCTTCCAATTTTTACCGGCCATCAACTATCACACACAAAACTTACAAGAAATAATGAATTCATATGCAACCTCTTGTTAAAAGCAACACAACGACTAGCAAAACTACACAACTACAAAACAATACCCAACCACCACGGTATACGTCACAAAAGTACACGTCCCGCGCACCCATACAGAGTGGTTCAACGCACATTCATATCACTTAACTGTGACATAGATACAGCTTCAAGGAAACATAAGTGTAACTACAATAACCTGTAACATGAATGTAATTCCGAATACTAACATACATACATACATACATGTGATTTCAAGTATTATAGGCATAATTAAACATTTGTTTCCGCGACATTACTCTTCCCCTCTTAAAGGAACTTCGTCCCCGAAGTTCACCACTAATCACTTCCCATACCCACAATTAACACATACATCCTAACTGTAACATTACTCCCAGACTGTAATGACTTTAAATCATGTTATGAAACTTAACCTATGACTTTACCCAAATGTGATCCATAGCAACAAAAGTGACGACAATTAAGTAGTCTATATACATCTAAAGATGATGTTATCAAATGATAGCAACTTTATGCATTATCTGTTATTTTAGTCACAAACTGACCACCAGTTTCGCTCATCCAGTTGGACCTGTTATAATTGTAACCAACATATATACGGATAAGACTCCTGGCAGCTACAACATTTTCTTGTTATTGCGTTACCTTTCCATATTATTGAAAGACTCATGTATCACCTTGAATAATTTAAGTTCCTTGATGTCAACCACTGCCATATGAATAAACATTCAAAAATTGATATGTTATCCAAGCAATTGCATACCTGTGACGTGATCATAGTCCATCTTTTGGACAATTGATTACACTAAGCTACACTATGAAGCACCCACACACTCTGTCATACAAATGTTCACATAAACCTTACAATTTATAATTATCAAACACATAATGTCCCTGTAACAGTAATACTTGGCCGAGTATGAGTGGCTACTCGGTCGAGTAAGCTCTACTCCGTCGAGTATAATTGTATACTCGGCCGAGTAAGCGTTACTCGGTCGAGTAGTGTCTATACTCGGTCGAGCTGTGACAGGCAGAGAGCATTTGACGCAGTTCATGTTGGGAAATGTGTCCTCAACAATAGTGCGATCACATGATTTAAATATCATTAATAAATCTCATACTAAGAATACGTGAGGGACGATTCTTTATATAGTCGACTGACCGTCATTAATCGGTAATGATTGGCTAACTAGAGTTTGACATTACTGTCGTGTGACGGTGGTGGTCAGTTGATCCCTTTAGGTCACACCTATAGGATGAGGCACAAATAGATATTTAATTAATTGTATGTGATACAGATTAATTAATTCCTTAATAATGGGAGTGTTAATTTTGCGTCTTATTGTAATGTGATTAAATAAGATTTAATTTAGTATTTAAGTGTTAAATTGCTAAATTACTTGAGGATATATATATAAGTTTTGAGGTAGAGGTAATTAGTTATTTAAAGTTACAAGAAGTTGTGATTTTAACTAACTAATAATTATAAGACCCATTATATGTTGATATAATGGTAGTATACTACTCAAAAAGTGGAGTGTATATTATATTATTAATTGTGATATTTAAGTGTTAAATGATTACATTAATAATTAATTATGTAAGATAGTTAAACATATGACTTATAAGCATTTGTGGGACAAATGTCAAAAGGCAAAAATGGACCAAAATGGCTCCATTATTTCGGTCATATGGAAGAGCAAAAGATGCTCTTTTGTTTTTTTGTTGGTTTTTATTATAGGGTGATTGTGACTTAACATACAAGCTTTAATCAAACCTAATCTTACACTACACTACCTATACTAAACAAAAGAGCAAAAATAAAAAGAAAATATTCTCCCTTTTGCAAGAGAGCCACCGGTTTTGGTGCTCTATATATGAGCATTTGTTGCTCATTTTTGCACTATTGGTTTTTTTTCATTTTGCTTCATCTTTCCTCACATGCAAAGCCATAATACTCTCCAAAAATACTAATACTTATCATCTATTACTAGAGGTAATAATACTAGAAATATTAGTATTATGAAGGGTACATTTCTACTACATATCTAGTTAATATTAGTAGGAATTTTTGGGATTAATCTTGGATGCAACTTATTGGAGTGTCTTCTATACTTGGAGTCTTAGGAGGATCATCCATCATATTTAGCTCAAAAACTAGTGAAGGAAGGTGACCTTACTTGTGCCCATATTTTCGAACCTACTACCAATGTAAGGGACATTGTTTTTCTTATAAATCTTTTATTTTGTTATGCATGCACTAGATCTAAAGAACAAATAATTAACAAGTTAATTAGTTCATTATTAGAGGAGTCTAATAATAGGTATATGAACCTAACAAGTGGTATCAGAGCATAAGGATGTTGCATGCATAATCGGTTATTGTTTTTTCGAGTTAAAAGGTTAACATATAAAACTAAAAATTTGTGATTTATTAGTATAAGCCACGAAATCACCATGCATGTTATATATTCTGGTCCTAAAATTTTTTTAGGTCATTTTTATGATTTATGGAAATTTATTGTTCATTTTAATGATTTTTGGTCATTTTATTACATTTTTATGACTAAAATGGGAATCAAAATGCTAAAAATTGTTAAACTAAGTTTCTGACCTTGAAAATTTTATATGACCTCAAATGCATATTTTACAAGTTGTGTGTAAAATGTCGTATTAATTGGATTAATATTGCATGATTTATGATTTTTATGAGATAAAAATGGATTAAAAGAGGTAAAATGGTTAAAAATAGTTAAATTTCGAATTAAGCCATGATTTTTTAATATGATATCATATTCATAATTTAAAGAGAGTATGTAAATTTCGAGATTAAAAAATGTCATTTAGCATGATTTATGGATTTTTAGAGTAAAAATGGCATAAATAGTGACTATTTTAGAAAAATTAGCTAAACCCCGTATTTCATGTCTTGAGAAAATTATTTTAAGTTGAATTAATATCCCACTTATCATATCTAAGGTTGTTAAAATTATTGGAGTAATTTTTGGATGATTTAAATATTTTATGAGATAAAATCGATAAAATGCAACTATATTTTCTCAAAATTAATTCAAAAATTTTAACCATGATTTTTGACATTATGAGTGTCATGGAATTATTCCATAATGTTCAGAAATTTAAAATTCAAATTTTGAAATTTTTATAAATTAATTTGGATTTATTTCAGAAATATTATGATTTTAAGGTAAAAAATGAGCATAAAATTAAATCAAGTTGAATTATTGTCAAAAATTGAGTGATGACTAATTTTTGAGTCCTAAGAAGTGTTAGGATAATTAAATTGAGCTTAAATGTGATTTAAGTATTAATTAGTAATTTTAAAAGGTTATTATCACGCATTTCCATAAAACTGGGTTAAATGTACGACATAAGTTAAATAGGGCGATTTGGCACATCATTTGGCATGATAGGTACATATTATAATGCTGTATATTTCAATTGTTGAATGTCTTTTATTTATATAATTTTGAATTATGTAATTTTTTCTTAGTATGGCCTTAGTTTTAATCGATATTACCCGTAATGAAAGGGAATATTGATTCGGTTGTAATTAATGTGATCTCGTATCACTTTTATTTTTATTTTATTAGTTTTTCCATTTTACAAATGTATAATAGGAATAGCTTTGTATTATTATTATTATTTGTAATTATGGAGCATCTTCAAAGACGGTGCCATTCGGAAAGGTGATCCGACGAAGACGGTGTCTTGGGAGGCGTGCCACTTGAAGATTCAAGGGACCAAAGGAGTTGATTTCCGAATATGTAATAGATTATTTGATTTTTTATTTTAGGAAGGCCATACTAGGAATTTTATTTATTGCTTTGCATTTCTTTTAATATGTTGCATGCATTGCCAAATCGCCATAACTACACATGCATTTCATATCGAGTCATCGACCGTGTCAATTATAATTATCATAGTTCACCGCTTTAGTTCACTTAAAACGTGATAGATAATAAATTGACAAGACCTCTCACATATAATAATTGAGATATAGCCTTACCAAATAGTAGAACCCATGAAGTACCAATTTCATAAGGGAGTTAATCCGACTTCACCGTAATACAAACCTTGTTACATTGGCAAAGTGGGGTAGTAAAATGTTATTACATCGAAATTTGGATTGAGTTCAACGGAAGTATTCGTAACCGTAGTTGCATGTGTTCCGGGCTAAAGATGAAAATTAGAGTAATTTTTATCGACCGAGAGTTCTAAAAGTAGAATCGATTAAAGAGTTCATCCACCGAGTTATATTAATATGGGATGAATCGGCTCACCGTGCCCGTATTATTATGAATTTGGATCTCGGAATCATTTATATAGTTGGGTGGAGGTCACTATATAAATGCAATACTTGTAGTTATTAATTACGAGTATTATTAAAACGATAAATGTTTATTATTTCCTTCACTTCCTATTTTTGTAGTCGAAATCATTTTCACAATTGCAATGGCAACTCCAATTTCATCTAATAATTATACACCGATCACCATTAATTCATGGCTCCAATCATTCAATGAAAAATGCTCCTCGTATGACGATGACCCGATTAAAGAACTACGCTTTGGCATTGGTGAGGATGGAAATCTTTGTCTTTTTACTACTTCTACACCTCCCACTCACATACTCATGCCTACCTCTCAGGTAAGAGGATCATATGAGGGGAATCTCACAAATTCCAAGATATCCTTGTTTGATGAAACAAGGAGAAATATCAAATTAAGTGGGAGTTCTAGCAAGAGTATCCTTGCAACTAACAGGAGTATTGGTATTAACAACTGAAAGGCAAAGATAGGTAAGAAACCCAAATCCGATTGTGAATTGGATGTTGATAGTGAGACTACCACAAAACCAAGAAGGGTGCCCAATCTTACCATGAATGCCATTATTTTAATATCATGGGCCATTGGAAGCGTATTTTCCCCGAGTATTTGGAAGATATCAAGTTGGACTTATCACTCCAAGTGGGATTTGGAAATGTGGAAAAGCTAAACAAGAGTGATATGAATCTCCGACAAGGAAATGGAGCTAGGGTAGCTGCCACTTCAAGAGGGACTTATGTACTTGTTTTTTTGCTAATAGCTTTGAGTTATAATTTACATAATTGTTATTATGTACCCACTTAGTCTAAAACATTATTTCCATTTCTATGTGAGACATGAAAGGATTTATATTTTGTCATCAAAGACAATTATTGTATTTTGTTGAAAATTGACATGGATGTGAGCCATGTCACTTATCTTTATGATATACAAGTTTTAGACACTTCCAACTCAAGTAAAGATATCTTCATAATACAATCCAAAAGACTCATAACTAGTAATCCAAATGATTTGTACATTTGGCCTTTTCGATTAGGTTACATAAATGAGAAACGCATTAAAAGGCTCGTGATGACTAGATTTTGGACAATTTGATTTATCAATCATATGGAATATGAGAATCTTGTCTCCTTTGCAAAATGATTCGTACTACCTTTAGTGGTAAAGGAACGCGAGCAAGTGAACTGTTAGGACTAATACATGCCGATGTATTTGGTCAAATGAGCATCGCCATAAGGAGAATTTATGACTACTCGTCACTTTTACTGATAATTTAAGTAGATATAGGCATATTTACTCAATCAAATATAAAGTGAAGCATTTGAGAGATTTGAGAAATTTGTAAATGATGTAGAGAACAAATTGAAAAAAGTACTAAAGCATTACGATCCGATCGTAGTAGCAAAGATCTAAGTAATAAATTTGGTTTATTAAAGATGGATTATGACCTAGTGTCACTACCCATAAGATCAAACTAATATGAGTCAGGTTGAGTTGTTGAACTCACTTTTGGGGAATTTATTTTAATCTGGAGGGTCAACCAGGAGATACCTAAAATAGAGAGTCTATTTAACAAATGACATGGATCAGATTCGCATATTACGTGAATCAAACTGCCATAAAAGAGCTGGTCTTTTATGAGCTAATTCGTTAGTTTAGAGGAACTTCTAGTACTCCACTATATATATGTTTGTGTCTCACAAAGCTATCTCTTTAGAAGATAGAGCTATTTCTAAGAGATAGAGTGGGAGTAGATCGTCACAAACATGTCTTATAGTTAATATGTTACTTTGTGAAAGTAGTGGAACTATAATCTATAAAGATAGAGTGGGAGTATAGTTCAGTGGGAGTTTAGCACACATGTCTTGTTGTTAAAATATTGCTTTGCGAAAGTAATGGTATTGTCCTAAATCGACTATGTTACATACGAGTCATAGCATAACAATCCGAAAATTGTTACTCAAGAGTAGATTTACTTTAAGGCGAGGGTCTCCTCAAAAGTAAATAGAGCTTCAGAGTACATAAATGCATAAGATTTACATGAAAATGTTGATCAAGATAAATAGTGTTAGGAATTGCCGCATTTCATTTTAATGAAAAATGGCAAATAAAATTCGCTTTTCTAAAATGGGAATTTAGAGAAGGAAGTGTTTTAAACACAAAATCTTAGATGAAGATCTAAGAATCCTAAAATATTATGCGTAGATTTCTTAAGTGATCTTAGAATGATCTTAAGCAAGCATTAAAGGATTATACTTTTCGTTCATGTGATAATAGTGAATTATTTCATTCACATGATTAAAGAATCAAGATTATACATGAAGTTAAGTGGGAGCTAGAATTGTTTCTCCATGTCTTATATGTTGATAACATATTACTTATTAAGAATAATGTACCAATTCTCTCTTCTGGCAAGAGTGATTGGGAGACTAGGAAAAGGTGCAATATACTTTAGATTACCGAATCTATGTGAGAGTATATTGGCAAAGAGTTGAGAGTCTTATGAGGATAAGATCTTTCGTATCTGTTTAACATCAACAAGGATGAATGGGTTATTCATGTTGATGAAAGTGGAATTACTATGATAGAGTCATAGTTGTTCACTGAACCTATTAAGTTGTTGATCGCATGAAATCGATTGCTAATGTTTCCGCCATTAGAATGATCATGTATGCCAACAGACGCACATGTCATGGTGTGACATATGCTGAGAGCATAATAAGTCAATAAAAGGGATAATTCCAATGATATGGCTTGTGAAAGCCTTAAAGAACATCCTTGAGATTCTTGAGAAGAATTAAGGATTCGTTCATATGTTTGGATGATAAACTAAGTTACATGTTGAAGGGTTGCACAAAATTTAGTTTCCAAACCAAAAGGGATTTGTTAAAATCCTAGGATGTCTTATTGACTAAGGAGTAAGAGATTAGAAAAGTGTTTTAGTATCGCGCATTGCAAATTCTACAAAAGGAATCTAAGTAAATTGTGATAAAAGATCAACGTAGGGATTAAGGGTGAATCCCTCTATAAATGACTTTGTCACAAGTTATGCGATAACAGTAGGAGCATCTTTTAAGTTAAAGAGCCCAAGTCTAGTAAGAAGTCTAGACATATACTTGGATAAAATTCATGTCATTAAAGATGACACTGAAGGGAAGGAAATAGCAATTAATAAAGTTGGAATATATGGATATCGGGTATATCTACTTTCCAAGCTTTTATTGCATCTAAACTAGTGTTAATAATACACTAAAGATTATAGATATGAAGTAGTAATAGTGTATTGACTATTCATATGTGATAATCGCATTTATCGTTAGAGTTTTATTAAACTCACCCATTACTTTGTCGTATCCGAATGGGTTGTTGAGAACAAATTGAACCCCATTAAAGTGAACTGGATTGACATGGTTTTTGCCCCTAGTTACTTCTATGAGGTGACGTCTTGAAGTGACTAGAGTGTGATGCGATTGATGGCAAGTTCAAGTGCCATAGAGTCATATGGGATGACTAGTCGATCACATAGGCAGACTGTATGGGATACTCTGTCGAGCAGTGACCGCTTATAGAGTTCTGGTAATTCACAAAGCCTGGTCATGGCAAGAGCTACTATAGTATTCTTATGAGTCAATTCTTTTGACTAGAGACTATTCGCCCAAGTTGGCACAACATCTGATTAGCTTTGATTTATACTCTACGATTTCGTAAATGAGGTCAAACTGGGTATATTTTGGGTTATGATGGACTGTGGCTGAACGAAGGGAATAGGGCGATATGAATTGTCCACCCCTTGTCAGGGTTGTTTGAAATCTCAAGGCCATTCGAGGAGTAGTTAACTGGAAATGCGTGGCCACGCTCGGAAGGTATCTATGGCAGATAATTCCGGTCAGACAGTTACTCTCCAGATTGAGGAAACCACTTAAGATATGATCAAGTGTAAGTACGACCTGCAAGACACTTTGCATTGAGTGGGAGACTGTAATAGGACATGAGAATTGGTGACGCGCACTTGTCTCGGACAAGTGGGAGATTGTTGGGAAATGTGTCCTCAACAATAGTGCGATCACATGATTTAAATATCATTAATAAATCTCATACTAAGAATACGTGAGGGATGATTCTTTATATAGTCGACTGGCCGTCATTAATCGGTAATGATTGGCTAAATAGAGTTTGACATTACTATTGTGTGACGGTGGTGGTCAGTTGATCCCTTTAGGTCACACCTATAGGATGAGGCCCAAATAGATATTTAATTAATTGTATGTGATACAGATTAATTAATTCCTTAATAATGGGAGTGTTAATTTTGCATCTTATTGTAATGTGATTAAATAAGATTTAATTTAGTATTTAAGTGTTAAATTGCTAAATCACTTGAGGATATATATATATATATATATATATATATATATATATATATACATATATATATATATACATATATATATATATATATATACATATATATATATATATACATATATACATATATATATATATATATATATACATGTATATATATATATATATATATGTATATATATATATATAAGTTTTGAGGTAGAGGTAATTAGTTATTTAAAGTTACAAGAAGTTGTGATTTTAACTAACTAGTAATTATAAGACCCATTATATGTTGATATAATGGTATTATACTACTCAAAAAGTGGAGTGTATATTATATTATTAATTGTGATATTTAAGTGTTAAATGATTACATTAATAATTAATTATGTAAGATAGTTAAACATATGACCTATAAACATTTGTGGGACAAATGTCAAAAGGCAAAAATGGACCAAAATGGCTCCATTATTTCGGTCATATGGAAGAGCAAAAGATGCTCTTTTATTTTTTTGTTGGTTTTGATTAAAGGGTGATTGTGACTTAACATACAAGCTTTAATGTATTTTTGGAGAGTATTATGACTTTGCATGTGAGGAAAGAACAATAATAAAATAGGAATTTACACCCTCAGACTTACATGTTTGACGAAACGAGATGAACTAAGTTAACGTTTAGTGATGCTCGACTCGAATGTAGACGAAAGTGCCCTCTAGGAGGAAAGTGAATAAAGTTGATTGATGTGGAGTTGCTCAAATTGGTTGGTCATGTAAACGAGGCTGGTACTCAGAAAGATCCGAGCTTACGTGGTCGAATGTTCAAGCATGTAGACGCCAAAAAGTAAGAACGTGGTCTAGAATGCAAAGGGAGAAGAGAAGGGCGGACACTCGCGTGAGAAATATGAGAGACGAAGGTCCCTATTTATACTAATCACGGAAGAATTAGGGTTTTCGGAGAAACTTTGGAAGTGAATCTCGAAAAGATATGAAAAATACGTAGAAAAGGACTTGGGAAGAGGCGCAGCAGGCACTGCGTCTCTTCGAAGAGGCGCAGCACCTGTTGCGTCCTTTCCAAAGTGTTTTCCTCCTGCGGAAGAAAGATTTCCGCGTTTTAATTATGGAATAACGGATTAATCTTATTTTCCTTAATATTTTGTATGAATATTACGGGAAATATCTTACTGATGAGTGTCATTTATATGATGTTTTACACCCTATTTTATACGCATTTCAGAGCTCATTTATGTAGTTTATGCTACTATTTTCCCTATTTCCGTCTACTTTCGTGTTTTTGTATAAAATTGCAGAAATGTAAAGAATCCAACGGAAATTGAGCCGAATCCGTCCCTAAGTACTTAGCATTGCATTTGCCATGGAGTAAAGACTCGGGAAGCGAACTTGGTGCACATTTCAAGGCCGGAAAGACATATTTGCGAGAGTTTAGAAGCGAACTACCAGCTACAGTGGTCTATAGACTGACCGACATGGTCTATAGACTGTCAGAATGCTTCTCGACATTGCAGCCTTATTCAGATGGCTATATCTCGAGTTCTAAAGCATATAATCGAGTGATTCCAATTGGAGGTGAAAGCTTATCCTCTTAGCTTTCCAACGCCGCGTAGAACGCTTGATTTGACCAAGTAACGAAGAAATGGCAGCTGTTTTAAGATCGGTGCGCGCTGCAGGAATCATCAGAATGCAATTCTGTACAGCACTCTTGGTCGATCGACTGGTACAAATGGTCGATCGACCACCCCACGAGCTGATGCGCAAGTTAAAAGATCGATAATTCCAAAGCCTATTGTGATTAGGTTTAGGAATAAAGGTTACGCAGGATTATTCCTATATAACATAACCTTAGTTTTCGGAATAACGATCGAGTTTTCATCATTAAGTTCTGAAGATACAATTCAATATCCATTAGTTTAGTTTAGCTTTCCGTCAATAAAGTTTTCTTTGTATTCGGTTTTGTTCTTTCTCCTTCAATTCTCCCTACGGTATTTCTTTGTTCCTTCGTTTAATACTCGCTGCTTTAATTCGTAGTATAGAATTGCTAGATAGGATCCCAAAGCCATATTATTGATTCATGTTAGTTATTTGTTTAATTATTTCAATTATGAATTCTTATGCATTAATTCCGAATTTCATTGTTGTTATTATCGTTATTATGAGTAGCTAAATCAACCCCGCTAAGAGGTAGGGGAGCTATAGCGTAGATGGCATAAATTATAGGCGATTTCGACTCACGGTATGGTCGATCGACCGGTACCCATGGTCGATCGACTGGTTACGCGTCTGGTTTTGCTTTGTTTGTTTCGTTAAGTACTTTATCTTTCAATGAGACCGAAAGGAGACTTGATAGATGCTCAAACTTGACCATCCCATAGATCGAGAGATAGGAATGGACAATAATTAACGAATTAAAACGACTAAATTGTTAAGATCGAGAGATATTGTGATTTAGTTTGCATTAGGAATCATTAATCAAGAACGAGAGTTAGTATTAATGAGACTTAGGGATTAGTAGCATAGGCCAAAAGGTAGCTACTATTTGACATGGACCGAGAGGCATGTTTTCCCCATTCTTCGCGACCGTATTTCGAAGTTACCTAGGATTATGTGCCATCGCAGCTATAGTGAACCGACCGTCTTAGCTCCTTTTCATTATTTGTTTACTCTAAATTTTATTCTTTGCCTATTTATTTTTGCATTTTAGACTTAGATAAACTTTAATCCAAAACCCCCAGAAATTCATAGACTGAAATTAATAACAACTATTATCTCCCTACCTCCCTGCGGATCGACCCTTACTACCGCTTGCTAGTTGTAGTTTGGAATTTATAAATATTATTTTTGGTACTCACTTCGACAGGTATCAAATTTTGGCGCCGTTGCCGGGGAGGCAGCGCTAGTTTTATTTGTTTTTTATTTTAGTTTGTGTTTCGCCTCAAGGGAAGACTGAGTACCTTGAGGCAGTTCTTACCATTTCCTCTAGTGTTGTTTTAGGTCCTACAGGTCCTATCTACAGTACTTCAGAAGGGTGCACCCATGTTCCATTCTCAGGAGCAGCAGGTGCCGTTTTGTGGGAGATGCGGCGGAGCGGGACACACATCTGAGGCATGCAGGAGCCCTAAGGAGAAGATGTTTGCTTTTCATCAACTTCAGCTCGACAATTCATATAATTACGATCCTACTTCACCGTATCAACCATATGTGCCTCCTTATGAAGTCCCACCACCATCCACTCCGTCACAGCAAGAGTCAAATAATGAAGTTGCAGAGTTGATAAGTCTAGTGCAGCTGCTTATGGTAGAGGTACAGAAGAGTAATGCGGCGAATGAGGTCTCAATCGCGGAGCTGAAATCTCAATTTGCTACATTAGATAAGAATGCAGCTCAGATACCGAGTCAATTTCACTCTCTGAATCAGCGTATTGAGGCCGTACATGCAATGACGCTGAGGAGCGGGCCTGCTCTTGATGGACCTGAGAAAGCTGCTGAAAAAGGGAAGAAGAAAAACGGCGAGAAAAAGACGATCAGCAGTAATCACGGTCGATCGACCACATCACCCAGTCGATCGACCAGTCCGCGAAATGACACAGCTTCTGGTACTATTGAAACCAGTCGATCGACTGACCAACATGGTCGATCGACTGAGGAAGCAGCTGATGACGAACCATTCCATCCTCCAATGCCAGACAACTTGAGGGACTACTTATTTTGGGGTACTACGGTTCCGAAATTATCAAGGCAAGATCCAAATGTTGATGGGTCGGTTCCGGTTCCAAGGTATGACCCTACGACGGTTAATGGTTCATTCCTAAGACGGTCTGAGGAAGGGTCAAGTTACAACAAAGACAAAGTAGTGGATTTTCAGCCTAAGTCCACTGATGCCGGTATGAGAGACCTAGAGGAGAGGGCAAAGCTACTTCGACGATGACTCCTTATCCGAAAGACTAGTGCCAACCAAAGATGAGGTAACGTTCGATAAATTCAAAGATTTAGTGCGTAGTCTTAATGTGCAAGTACCTTTCTTAGAGCTAGTTAATCAAGTACCTGCATATATGAAGTTTATGAGACAGTTGCTAGCTAAGAAAAGGTCTTTGAATGTTGTCGAGTCTGTCCAATTAACTGAGGAGTCTAGTTTATATTTAACTCACAAAGCTGCCCGTAAACTGTCTGACCCAGGTAGTTTCTCTGTCCCCTATAATATTGGTACCTTCTCAATTGAGAAGGCACTATGTGATTTAGGGGCTAGTGTTAGTGTTATGCCCTTGAGTCTGGATAAGAAATTGGGATTGACTAGATTTGCTATTACTGACATGACTGTGCAAATGGCTGACCGTTCTGCAGTTCGGCCAGTAGGGGTCTTAGAGAATGTGCCTGTTCAAATTGAAAAATTCTTTTTCCCTGTTGACTTTGTTGTTTTGGATATTCCTGAAGATGTCAACACCCCAATTATTTTGGGAAGACCGTTTCTGCACATTGCTGGTGCAATAATTGATGTAGGGGAAAGAACTTTGAGATTTAAGGTTGGGAAGCACTCTATTATGTTTGCCCAGTCCCCTAGGAAGAAAGACCCCATGTGGCCCATGACCTGTAATATGATTTCTGAAAAGAAATCTTATTTTGTGCTTTCTGATGTGTCTGCCCCTGTGCCTATTCCTGTTATGACACCTCCGCTCCAGAATGGGAGCAAATTGGAGGAATATTCTTCTATTTTGATTGTTGCAGGAACTGGTTTGGGGAAGAAAGAACCGCGGATTGCTCCAGCTGTGAAGGAACCAATCGTTCAAAGAGGCGGTTTGGGATGCCTAAGCTATGCGACTGACGAGGAGCCAGATGAGGAGCCCAAGAAGAAGGAGCCAGTCAAAATTTCGGAGTCGGATCTTGAGTGTGAGGAGCTAGAAGATAATGTCCATGCTTGGGAAGATGCTAGAGATGATCCGTTGAGTATTCCAGGCGGAGTAGAGTGGAGTCCAGCTTCTGAGATGAGCACTGCGGAAGCTACTTCATGTAGACAGAAGCCTTGGTCGGAGATTTTCATGATTTCCGTTGATTCGTTTCTTAGACCTTTTTAAGACAATTTATTGCTTTTTGACTATTTATCGTTTTTCGTGTGCGCGAAACTTCGCTTAATTTGGTTTGCTTAGGATTTTTATAAACTTTAGACTATTACTTTGGGTTTTGCGCAATTTTGGGCGCATTATTATGTGTATTTGCAGGTTTATAGACCTTGTTAGCTCAATTTATTGAGCTAATTCGAAGAAATCAGGAAGTTACAAAAGACTATTTGATCTATCGACCGGGTAAGGTGGTCGATCGACCATTTGTCTCTTCAGATCTGTTTTTCGATCATTCCCTATTTGTGTTTGGTCGATTTGCGTAGTTGAGAGAGTCTTTTCTCCACTTTATTCTCCGATTTATTTCTGTTTTCTTCCATTTCCTTATTGTGCACATAATTTTGCGTTTCATAAATTGGTTTCTCGGAAATTATGCGCGGTACTTTTGTTTGTCTTTTCAGGTACTTGTTGGTAGCACTGCTGGCTACTGAAACCTCCTAGCTCACGCTGGTTTGGGGAGGTTTCCTTTTTGCTGCGCTTAAAGTCTTGTGAGTTTCCGAGTCCTTCTTTTATGTCAATTTTAGTTATAATTCCGCAACTCCCATTTCATTTGCTTATTTTCTTATATGATTTTGCACAATGGGGACATTGTGTGATTTGGTTTGGGGAAGGGTTTTGAGTTGCATTCACATGTTCCATTGCATTTCTGTTTCACGTTTATTGCATTTCAGTTTGCATTTGTTATTTCATTTCATATATATATATCAAAAATTCAAAAAAAAAAAATTGATTTTTTTTTTAAAAATTTCTAAAAAATTCACGTTTATTTTAGCATATAGGTTGAGTCGGACCGGTAGTATTTCAATGATGACATTGCATTTGCATCTGTTTATGCCTAAGACTTGCTAATTGACATGTTATTGGTAGAATCACATATGCATAGTCTACGAGTTTTCGTTAAATTTCTTGCTGAACTTGAGACTTGACTTAAATTTTGGCAAACTACTTATATTCTGAGGTTTAGAGCCTATAACTCGTGTCATTTGTGACCGGTTTCATATAGGATTGTGAGTAGTTACTCCTTGCGTATCATGTATCGTTAATTTGCACATTTATGAAATTCAATTGCTTTTTGCCTGCATACATTCGGGTTAGTGGTTGGTGTCACATGCAGGGAGGTGCTTACAATTTCCCCTTATTTCGTTTTACCCATTGAACTCCACATTAGCCAAATTTGACTGTTGACCCTTAGCTACATCCAAATTTACCCTGCCTTGTCAAGCTAGTTTAGATTGTTTTGCGGTCTATAATTTATTGTGCCAAGTTTGGCTTGTATCCAGTGATTTGGAGTTGGTATTTAATGAAGAAAAGGAGGATGAGAAAAGAATTGAAAAATGAAAAAAAAAATGAAAAAAAAAAGAAACCGAAAAAAAAATAGAAAGAAAAGAAAGAAAGGAAAATGGAAAAATGTTTGAGACAGTTTCACTCCTATGCTTTATTTACATTTATTGAGGAGTATTGTCAGTTCGGTTTAGTGAGTTTTATGCCAAATGAAGGGCACTGTGCTTAATTCTATAATTGAGTTGGAAATGGATGCTGTCGTATGGTTCTGTTTAGGTACTAGCTTGATCACCTATACCTCCACATTCCCATAAATGTTTTGCCTTTTCCTACCCATTGCCTCACTTTACCATATTTTTGTAAGCCCTCGGCTGTGACAGGACCTTGTTTGGTTGGAATGTATATACGGTAGTTAGAATTGTCTGTCATATTAGTTGCCTGCATGTTATGTAGGTCGTAGTCTAGGTGAGCGGCTATTTCTCTTCCTCTCTTACACATATATGCTTACCTTTTGCTTCATGAGAGAAGAGTGGCCCGTGAGAGTCCAATTTTAAAGGTCTTGCAAGGTTGACGGTTCAGCAGTTTTTTTACGGCTACATAACTCGTTTGCATGATTCATATTACTAATTGATTGTTAGTTGTTGCATTAAATTGGTTTAGGCTTTACATGTTGCATTTCACTCTAAGATTGAACTCGTTCCATTAGTTTTAGGATCGAGTCTAGTTCTTGCTTGGGGACAAGCAAGGGTTTGGTATGGGGAAGTTTGATGCGTGTCATTTATATGATGTTTTACACCCTATTTTACACGCATTTCAGAGCTCATTTATGTAGTTTATGCTACTATTTTCCCTATTTCCGTCTACTTTCGTGTTTTTGTATAAAATTGCAGAAATGTAAAGAATCCAGCGGAAATTGAGCCGAATCCGTCCCTAAGTACTTAGCATTGCATTTGCCATGGAGTAAAGACTCGGGAAGCGAACTTGGTGAGCATTTCAAGGCCTGAAAGACATATTTGAGAGAGTTTAGAAGCGAACTACCAGCTACAGTGGTCTATAGAGTGACCTACATGGTCTATAGACTGTCAGAATGCTTCTCGACATTTCAGCCTTATTCAGATGGCTATATCTCGAGTTCTAGAGCGGATAATCGAGTTATTCCAATTGGAGGTGAAAGCCTATCCTCTTAGCTTTCCAACGCCGTGTAGAACGCATGATTTGACCAAGTAACGAAGACATGGCAGCTGTTTTAAGATCGGTGCGCGCTGCAGGAAGCGTCAGACTGCAATTCTGTACAGCACTCTTGGTCGATCGACTGGTACAAGTGGTCGATCGACCACTCCACGAGCTGATGCGCAAGTTAAAAGATCGAGAATTCCAAAGCCCATTGTGATTAGGTTTAGGAATAAAGGTTACGCAGGATTATTCCTATATAACATAACCTTAGTTTTCAGAATAACGATCGAGTTTTCATCATTAAGTTCTGAAGATACAATTCAATATCCATTAGTTTAGTTTAGCTTTCCGTCAATAAAGTTTTCTTTGCATTCGGTTTTGTTCTTTCTCGTTCAATTCTCCCTACGGTATTTCTTTGTTCCTTTGTTTAATACTCGCTGCTTTAATTCGTAGTATAGAATTGCTAGATAGGATCCCAAAGCCGTATTATTGATTCATGTTAGTTATTTGTTTAATTATTTCAATTATGAATTCTTATGCTTTAATTCCGAATTTCATTGTTGTTATTATCGTTATTATGAGTAGCTAAATCAACCCCGCTAAGATGTAGGGGAGCTATAGCGTAGATGGCATAAATTATAGGCGATTTCGACTCACGGTATGGTCGATCGACCGGTACCCATGGTCGATCGACTGGTTACGCGTCTGGTTTTGCTTTGTTTGTTTCGTTAAGTGCTTTATCTTTCAATGAGACCGAAAGGAGACTTGATAGATGCTCAAACTTGACCATCCCATAGATCAAGAGATAGGAATGGACAATAATTAACGAATTAAAACGACTAAATTGCTAAGATCGAGAGATATCGTGATTTAGTTTGCATTAGGAATCATTAATCAAGAACGAGAGTTAGTATTAATAAGACTTAGGGATTAGTAGCATAGGCCGAAAGGTAGCTACTATTTGACATGGACCGAGAGGACTTGTTTTCCCCATTCTTCGCGACCGTATTTCGAAGTTACCTAGGATTATGTGCCATCGCAGCTATAGTGAACCGACCGTCTTAGCTCCTTTTCATTATTTGTTTACTCTAAATTTTATTCTTTGCCTATTTATTTTTGCATTTTAGACTTAGATAAACTTTAATCCAAAACCCCCAGAAATTCATAGACTGAAATTAATAACAACTATTATCTCCCTACCTCCCTGCGGATCAACCCTTACTACCGCTTGCTAGTTGTAGTTTGGAATTTATAAATATTATTTTTGGTACTCACTTCGACAGGTATCACTTACCAAAGATTAAAAGATTGGAAAATATGAAATAGAAATATCCGGAACATTCCAGAACATTCTGACTCGGCATTTTAACGGTTATTAGAAAATGAAGACGGTTTTAGACCCGGACTCCAAATGTACTCTAATTACTACCAAAACGACCGTATCGGCGCGTAGATGACAATTAAGAGGTAGACACAAGTGTTTGAGCGATCACTTGTCGATAAACTTATAAACTGTCACAGATCGTTTCGCGTATCAAACATGCGGCCCAATCATCAACGGGTGGTTTACAGGAGGTGCAGAAATGAGGTATCTACAGAGCCCCCACTTTGACTGAGGCTTGGACAAGGCAAAAGTCAAAGTATAGCCATCAGGTCAATCGAAGATTATAACCCGATGACTATGGCGACGCGAGGCGGCTCAAGGGATCTGAGCCAAGGACCTGTCGTCGGGAACATTTTAGAGTCTGTTGACTATCGGGGAGGGTCGTTTAATGTCCATTAGACTACGTAAGGAGGCTCTCCAGCCATAAGAAGAGACCATACCTAAAATTCCTTGAAACTCCAGGGGAAACAAAACGTGATATTGGGAGGAGGCAGCAGGACGTAGTCAGGAACTGCTGGGAGAAATCTGCTTGGGTCGGCTTCAAACAAACTTCGGAAGAGCTTGGGGTCGATGTGGATCTCCATGTCTCGGGAAGGACGATTGTCTGTCGGTAAACTCTCGCTGGGGGAACATAATCAAGAAATTATCTCCATGTCTCGAGAAGGACGGTTGTCTGTCGTGAACTCTCGTTGGGGGAATATAATAAAGGTGTGTCGAAACACCTGTCAAAGAATATTAGCTCATTGTGACAAGCAAAGTCTTGGTAAAAAATATGGCGACAGTTTGCAGTTGTCTTAGAAATGCGGGTCCAGGTGGAGAAGTAAATATCAAACGGACAAAATATGTGATATGGCATCGAGGAAGAGGCGCACCAAAGATGGGCCCACAAATAACGAACTCGTAACGAATTTTTGAAAATTCATTTGGAGGGGAACATGAATAAGAGGCGCAGCAAGAGCTGCATCTCTTGGAAGAGGCGCAGCACCTGCTGCGTCTTTTCCTGAATGTTGCATTCCTGAGTAAAAACTCGATGAAACAGGGGTTTTGCTTCATAATTTCGAAACACAAAATCCCAATTTCTCTCTCAAATTCCAACCATTTCTCGTCAAAATTTGATCAATAGCTTGCATTTGCCATGAATAATCGAGGTATGTGTATTATTTTTGCATTAATCTTCCATATTTGATCAAATTGGATCGACAAAATTAGGGTTCCCAACCCTAGAATGTCGAAAATTTGGGGCTTTTCCCCCAAATGATTTTGCCTTGCAAAATTGACTTGGTAAATGGCTAATTGGTAGTATAAGGATCATAACCATGTACTTGTTTCGAATTTTCGTTGAGTTTTGAGCATTTGAGTGAATTTGTGACGGTCTCACAGCTAAACCGTAAATTGCTTCGAAAATAGCCTTAGGATTGCCCATTTGTGACGAAACTTGGTATTTGGTATCCTTGTATGATGGGTAAACTTCCTACCATTTCGGAATTTTGATTTATGACGACTTTTTCAGGACACTTTTCTAGGGCATAATTGTCGTTATAACGAAATGCTGTCGAAATTCCGACTCGAACCCATGACTAGGCTTCAACTTTGGCTTGACTTGATCCAAATTACCATATGAGCGGATGAGTTTGTTGGAAAGATGCCGAAGATGGCAAGAAAAAAGCAAATTCGGAGCTTCGAAGGCTCGAAAATCCCCTAACTAAGGCTTGTCGTTATTTGACGCGGCCTAAATTCACTTTAATTTTGCAGGTGATGAGGCATCTACGTTAGGGAGAGCTCCCATGGACGTGGACACAACTGTTGACCTTTCTCATGCTCTCGAGGAGGCGCTAGAGGAGGCTTTTACTACTGCGGCGGCAACTGTTAGGGACGAGGTCGTCGAGGAGGCCATTGTGGAGTAGCAGGCTCCGAGACGGGCCAATGTGGGGAGAGGCGGTCGTCGGCTGAGGGGAGCACCAGAGTGGGTTGCGACTTGGGACTGCAGGCACCTTCTTTAGGCTGCAGAGGGTTACCTGTCCTACAGGACGGTGAAGAGCTTGGTAACGAAATCATCATTCCTCGCTCATCTTCTCTCATTTCCTATTGTTATTCCTTTTCTTTTCCATTCAAGCTAAAAATAGCTCTTGTTTCAAGTCAAAATAGGAGGCCGGGAACATCAAATCGTTCTCGGGCTATACGAGGCGATGGGGTGCTACGAGAGGCTATCGGCTGAGGAGCGAGCCATCATCGAGCGAGGAGCATTCGTTGCCTTGGTGCAGGCTTGGAGGGAGATCACGAAGAGGAAGCTTCGGGCTAACCTTAGCCTGGTCCGAGCTTTCTTGGATCGATTTTGGGATACGACCTCCACCTTCCACGTGCCTTTCGGTGAGGTGGGGGTCACGTTGGAGGACTACGGCATGATTTATGGTTTGCCGTGTGGGACCGAGGTGGTGAAGTGGTCGGAGACTGCCATGCGGGTAGACTCGGCTGAGGCTAGGAGTTTGATCGGCTGGAACTTGATGCCGAAGGCTGCTGCGGTACCTGGTTTGGTGCCTAGTTCTTACGTCCGGGACTATTTTGCTGGGAAGACCCCGACGTCAGTGGTGATTGATGGGAGGGAGATGGCTCCTCCTCCCCACACTGCGGAGGAGAGAGTCCGTTTGTGGCTTTGGTGGTTCTTGTCTTTGATCTACCTCGGAGACAAGGGAGAGAAGCTATCGATGAAGCTCCTTCCCTTTCTTTCTGACCTGCGCGACCTAGGACGTTGGGAGTGGGTCACTGCTGGTTTTGCGGTCCTCATTCGCTTTATGAGGGCCATGGTTCATCTGAAGTTGATGGAGAAGGGGACTTCTCCTGCCGTTGCTGGCCCTGGACTGTTGTTGGAGGTATGAACCTTCATTTTCATGTCCTTTTCTTATCGAATCACGAAAGATCGTTATTTGATTATCTTGTCTTTACAGGCATGGGTGCACTCCTATTTTCTGAGCCTCGCGCCCAAGAGGACGAAGCCAGTGGAAAGGGCCTATCCCGTTGTGAGGGATTGGGTGATGTGCCGTACGAAGAGCCGGCGTTCCTTTCACGATGTCTGTCGACGGGACGTGAACTCTCTTCAGCTGGGTGGCGTGAGTACTCCACCTTTGTTCGTTTTGCTTCTTTATTACTTTTTCTTCGGAATTGATCATAAGAATGACCCCTTTGTTTGTTGTTCCACAGTGGGTTCCCAGGCCTTGGGTGGACTACCCTGGCGCTCCTCCTTTTGTGGTTGAGGTCCTTCGACCTAGGAGTTCAAGTCGGTTGCTACTGAGGACGTCGATGGGTCCTGTGTGGTACTTAGGCGAGCGTTTGGCTCGTCAGTGCTCTCGGGATGTCCTGACGGTTCCCATCGATCCTCCTCGGATGATGTTCAGGGAGCCTTCTGAGGCTGAGAGGGAGGCCGACTTGGCAGGACGCCCTCCTTCTTCCTGGTGAGGACTACTCGGCGCTTCTCTACGGGAGGTTGGCGTACTGGCCGGTTGTGGTGAGCACTTTACTCTTACTTCGATTATCTTGAAAATACGATGAATGATCATCGGTTAATGGAAATCATTTGACTTTGCAGGAGGTCGAGGCGGCGGGCATCGAGCCCCCAGAGTACTCCGAGACCCTCGAGTACACTGACGCGGCGGGGATGACGACGATCTCCGAGCTGCGTGACTTTGGCGTGGCGGTGACGGATGCTGGCTTGGACGAGTGGCAACATCTGATTCCGAGGGTGAATCTCTGACTTGTATAATTTTGTGTAAGAACACATTCGCTTGACTTGGTCCAAAAATTTGAGAATTTTATTGAGAATTTTTTGTTATTGAAATGCAGGTTGCGCCATCCCGATTCGTGGCTTTGTGGCGGGTAGCCAAACGGTTGCGAGCTACTGCCATCGAGGCACTTGTTGGCGACCGAGGACGTCAGGTATGAACATTCCGGTTACTTTATTTTTGAATTTTCTAACTTTCCTTATTGTTTGATATGATTGACATGAGCCAATTGTTGCATTTTGCAGAAGGAGAGCGACCTGGAGCGAGAGCTAGCCCAGTCTCGGGAGGAGACAACTCGTCTGCTGAGGGAGCTCGAGGTCCGTGATGCCGAGATTGCCTCTCTCGAGGCGAGAGTTGTTGAGCTAGGTTGCGACCAACAGTAGTTCTTGTTGTTTTGTTGTTTTGGCTGTACTTTGCACGTTTTGTACATTTTTTAGGACCTACATTTTGGACATTCGGAGTTTGTTTGGGGATCGAGCCCCCAGTTTGGTCTACATATCCCCTCTTGGTTGTATATGATGGCCTGAGTGCCTTTGCTGCTAAGTTGTTTTGTTTGTACCTGCAGGTTAGCTTTGAACAGGTTTGGTAGATGACAGTTTATGCCGTCATGCTGCCGAAATTTACACAGAAATTCACGTAGAATATACATTTGTACACGTGGCCTAAATTAGCGCAAAACAATAACTCGAAAATGTAAAAAAAAATTCTAAAAATGATCGGACGGTAGGGAGGGTTACCCCCTAAAAAAGAAAAAAATAAAAACATATAAGTGTGAAATTTGATGTGGAACGGGAGTGAAATGATTTCCCAAAAAAGAAAATTAAAAGAGAAATGTATAAGTTTTAAGAAATGAATAAATTAAATTGGTGAAATGATTCCCCAAAAAGAAAATTAAAAAAGAAATGTATAAGTGTGCTGAAATGACGAAATTGTTGATATCGCCTCGAAATACGTGCCCGTAGAATTAGGAAACGCGAAACATGGCAATTTGACGGATTTACCAAAATAATAACCCATATGAATAGGAAATTATTCTTTTAGGAATTAGGAAAAATCCAACACGGAAAATTACAGAGAGAAGGCTGAGGAAAAGGCGCAGCAGGAGCTGCGTCCCTTCGAAGAGGCGCAGCAAGTGTTCCCCAGTGTATCCGTCCTGAGAGATTTTAGGAAACAACTTTTAGTATAAATAGAGACGTCGAGGGAGGTTTTATTCGCATAATTCTTCTGTCTTTCCATTGTCTTATTACATAAAGCTCTCAAAATAAGCATACATCATGAATACTCTCGAAATTCGTCTAAAAGAGTGGACAAATGAGTTCTCGAATGTGGAGAAACACGACATGGGTGCCTATAATTTTTTATTGATCTTGAGTTTGAAGCTGATCAAGGTAGTCAAACCATTCCTATATGCTTGTCTCGATTATTGGGACCCGAATTATCACGTATTTGCCTTCCCTGGAGGCGATACTTGCCCATTTCCTGAAGAAATTGCTGCAATTGGCGGTTGGGATCCTGAGCATTTGCCTACTATACCCTCCACTTCTCAAGGGCATAAGAACAAGTTTAGAGATTTGCTGGGGTTGACGAGAGTTGAGGTTGACCGTCTTGTGACCTCAAAAGGAGTGCGAATGTTGGACTTCATTGATCGATTCATCAATAGGGCAGATCCCACCATTTCTTATGTCGCTAGACGAAGGGCATTTGGGTTTTGCCTACTGCATGTATATGTCCTTCAAGGGCATGTTGATGATGATTTGAGAGGTGATCCTCGTTATCTGAGTCTGATTGAGCAAATGGAGTTGCGTAGGAGCCCAACTTGCTTGTGTCTAGGAGAGATCCTATTGGGGTTAGATAACAGGAAAGCCAACCGCGACCTACCTTATTTGGGAAGTCCCATTATTTTGCAGGTAAAAAGAACCAAATTCTCTTTTCTTCGTTTCTTTTTTATTTATTTATTTTTTTTTTTTCGCGTTTCTAATACCTGCTTTTGGTAGGTCTGGCTTATGAAGCGTCTTCGATTGATCGAGCCCCCAGTTAATGTTCCTGCTTATCATGCTCGCTGAATTGTAATGAGGACTAGACTCTACATGGTGGACTTTACTATAGTCTGCGACTATTGGAAGAACAAACTGAAAAGTGATGATGGTCCCTTGATTAGATGGATCATACCATGGTGGCATCTCAAATCTGTCACTGGAGTATCATCCTTGGATCCTACCCAATCTTTGCGCATTCCTGGCTTGGAGTTTATGATATGCATCTTCCCGGAGAGTTTGCTGAGGCAGGTCGGATTGAAGCAGATGATTCCAAAACTTGATACTGTCCCGCAGACTGCCGTGGCGCTTACTACGGAGAGTCGAAGAGAATGGGCCATCAAATGGGCTCAAAGAAATATGTGGTTCTTGAACTCTTCTGTTAGTGCGCTATGGGTATCGGATTCTTATCTACAGTGGAGGAAAGATACTACTCCGGACGAGCGCGAGAGATTGGGGAAACGCGAGCCCGTCGACTACAAGGTTCGCGAGGTGGAAAAGGAGAAAGAGAAGCATTTGACCGAGGGAGAGGAAGAAGTCGGGTTTCGAGTTGTTCATCCTTCGAAGAAACCGAAGACTTCTCCTGCCGTGGAAAAGGTGGTTGACAAGAATGGCAAGGCTAGACCACGAGAGAGACCGTTGGTGATTAGGTCTGAAGTGGCGCAAGAGCGTCCGGCTCGAGGTCGAGACAAGAAATATGTTAAAAACGACAAAGGTAAAGAGAAAATGGAAGAATAGCCCAAGTCTTTATTATTTATTATTATTATTGTTGCAATAAGAAGGTGGGGTATTTAGAATCCTAGCCTATTTTATTTCTTTTATTATTTTATTATGTATTATGTGGCATATTACTATTTAAAAGGAACGAAATAAAAGAGGTTGATTGGTTACGAAACCGTTATGATTTTTCTATCATTATTCTTGTCGAATTCCAAATGCAATTGCAAATGTCCTTCTATTTACATTTAAAATAATTAATGGGTTTTATCCTGTGAAGGATTGCCTACGTATTCATTAAAAAATGAAATCAAACCCTTGCGCGTAGTTCAAGTAAATGTAAAAGAATAATTGTTCTAAGTAAGAGCTTGTAATGAACTTAGAAAATAAGCATGAGCTTTTTAAACTTACTCCTAAAGTGCAATTTAGTTTATTTGATGATATGAGGATGACGAATTATCAAAATGCAAGAGCGAGGTGACATAAGCTTTATTTCAGCTTGGCCAGGGGCCGTTTATTCCGTGCCACAGGAGCGACACGTGAGTTTACGCGAGGCGCGTTTTTGCTGCTATTCTAAGCATAGTAACGTTTCAGTTGGTAGAGGTTTTTTGGGTTAGCAAATTCATTCCCATCTAGGTCTGTTATTCTAACCGCACCCCCTGGAAGTATGGACTTGACTAGAAATGGTCCGACCCAATTGGGTTTGAATTTTCCTCGTGGATCAACAGGTAAAAGAGCTCTAACTGACTTGATGACTAAGTCTCCTTCTTTGATGTTCCTTGGCTTAACCCTTTTGTTGAAGGCTCGTTTGATACGTGCCTGATACGTTTGCACATTATGTAATGCACGTAGTCTACGTTCATCCAGGAGGATGAGTTCTTCATACCTATCCCTCTTCCAATCGGCTCCTTGGATTTGACTTTCGAGTAAAATACGCAAGGATGGTATTGTGTACAACGGGGCCCACGGGGGCGCTTGAGAGAGAGAACAAGGGTTTGCATTTTGTGGAGTCGCCACCAATTTTTATGGGAAATTGGAACCGTTCGAATACCTCGTGTCATGTCAAGACACAAAGTAGTGACATGAACACTAAGCAATCGTTACCCTTAGCATTCTATGTCTAGAATGACTCTCGTGGATGCCAATGAACACGGATGTTCACAGAGATCTGGAGTAAGGGGTGAGGGTACGTATTAGGAAGCTCTTTTGATCGAACACCTAATCCCGCCCGCCTCGATAGCGGCCTCTACCAATGATTAGGGACATCATCTATACTCGATATATCGTCGATTATATGCATGAAATGCAACATCAAAGTTTTAATCCTAACATGTGAGAATTAGACTAAGTCGGTGAACAATTAATTTAGCATACAATTGGGTCGAAGTAAGATTTAATGCTTAATTACATGTGAAAATACGTAAATAAATCATACAAATGCGATAAATATTACAATGATAGAAAATTACAATAAAAATTACAATAATTACATCGGGTTTCATTGATTTATGTCGAAAATACCTTTGAAACGGATAATTTGAGAAAAAGAATAAGAGAAAGAATTAACGAACGAATTAACGAACAGATCAGTAGGCGATAATACGAGTAATAGTCAATTATACGTAAGCTAATTAAACTAGGTCAAGCAACAACGAAGTTCAGAGATAGAATTCATCCTGGAACAGGCGCAGCATGACTGCGCCCTCTGGAAGAGGCGCAGCAGATGTTGCGTCTATTCCAAGGGTGAGTTCTGGCTGGGAAGCCGGAACTGCAAATTGTTAATGTTAATTGGTGATTTTAATAGTTGATTAATATATTTGACTCGGCTGAAAGTGATTAATAGGTTGTTTACATGTGATTAATGGTCATAAAAGCAATAAAACATGGATGAGACGGATGCAAACGGATTATTTACATGAATGAACGATTGATTAGTGACATAGGTGAACAAAATAGGTTAAATATGACAAATTAATGACGAATACGACAAAAGACAGATGAATATATATCAAAGATCGAATTCCAGAAACCCGATATGAACAAATCGAATTCCTACAATCCGGGTTGAATTTAATGACGAAAACCCGCAAATATGAGATTATAAGGGATTTAAGTCGGATTTAATGATGAATTATACGTGTGAATGAATGATAAATAATATACATGAAATTGTTAGACTATTGTATCGAAGAAATAAAGAAAACAAACGAAAACAAACAAAGATTGACGAATTACAGAGGACGAAGGAAGAAGAAAGGAAGCAGGAACTGCGGCAGCCTCACGAAGAGGCGCAGCAGGAACTGCACTCCTTCGAAGAGGCGCAGCGATTCTTTGCGTCCTTTTCGGGACGGTTTGTCTTCTGGAAATCCGTAAAAAGGGGTTTTGAAGCACGGTTTTAGAAATCGGTTTTAAGAGATGTTTTCGACATAAACCTTACATTAATGATGATACAAAAGTAAAGAACAATAAATAAAGAAGGATTTACACCCTCAGACTTACATGTTTGACGAAACGAGAAGAACTAAGTTATCGATTAGTGATGCTCGACTCGAATGTAGACGAAAGTGCCCTCGTAAGAGGAAAAACGATTAGATTAATTAAGTTGATTGAGGTGGAGTTGGTCAAATTGGTCGGTCATGCAAACGAGGCTGGTACTCAGAAGGATCCGAGCTTACGTGGTCGAATGTTCAAGCACGTACACGCCAAAAAGTAAGACCAAAGGTCTAGAATGCAAAGGGGGAAGAGAAGGGCGGACACTCGCGTGAGAAATATGAAGAGCGAAGGCTCCTATTTATACTAATCACGTGAAGGAATAGGGTTTTCGGAGAGACTTTGGAAGTGAATCTCGGAAAGATATGGAAAAGATACGAAAAATACGCAGAAAAGGACCTGGGAAGAGGCGCAGCAGTCACTGCGTCTCATGGAAGAGGCGCAGCACCTGCTGCGTCTGTTTCCAGGTGGTTTCCTCCTGCGGAAGAAAGATTTCCGTGTTTAAGTTATGGAAGGACGGAATAATTTGGTTTTCCTTAATATTTTGTATGAATATTACGGGAAATTGTTTACCAAAGAATAAAGATTGTGAAATATTTATAAAATATGGAATAGAAATATCCGGAACATTCCAGAACATTCTGACTCGGGATTTTACAGTTATCAGAAAATGGAAACGGTTTTAGGCCCGGACTCCAAATGTACTCTAATTAATGTCAAAACGACCGTATCGGCGCGTAGATGACAACTAAGAGGTAGATATTAGTGTTTGAGCAATCACTTGACGATAAACTTACGAACTGTTATAAATCGTTCCGCGTACTAAACATGCGGTCCAATCATCACCGAGTGGTTTGCGAGAGGTGCAGAAATGAGGTATCTACAGAGCCCCCACTTTGACTGAGGCTTGGACAAGGCGAAAGTCAAAGTATAGCCATCAGGTCAATCGAAGATTACAACCTGACGAATATGGCGACGCGAGGCGGCTCAAGGGGTCTGAGCCAAGGACCTGTCGTCGGGAACATTTTAGAGTCTGTCGACTTCCGGGGAGGGTCGTTTAAAGTCCATTAGACTACGTAAGGAGGCTCGCCAGCCATAAGAAGAGATCATACCTGAGACTTCTGGACGAAACGAGACTGAAGACGCTTCGACAAAACTCTTGGGCCTGAAGATAACTTGGTGTCTACAGGATTATAGGGAAATAATGAGGAAAGACAGCAGGACACAGTCTGGAACTGCTGAGAGAAATCTGCTTGTGTTCAGCTTCAAACAAACTTCGGAAGAATTCGGGGTCGATGTTGATCTCCATGTCTCGAGAGGAAGTGACTGTTGGTCGTGAACTCTCGTTGGGGAACATAATTGGGAACTAATCTCCATGTCTCGAGAGGGAAAGTCTATCCGCTTACTCTCGTTGGGGAATATAATGAAGGCGTGTCGAAACACCTGTGAAGGAACATCTGCTCGTTGTCACAAGCAAAATCTTGGAAGTGATAAATAACGTATGATAGTCTGCTGTTGGCTTAGAAATGCTGGTTTGAATGAAGAATTATCGTCAAACATACCAAAAAGATAAAATAGCATTGGGGAAGAGGCGCACCAAAGATGGGCCCACAAATAACGAACTCATAACGAATTTTTGAAAACTCGTATGGAGGGAACACCAGGAAGAGGCGCAGCAAGAGCTGCGTCTCTTGGAACAAGCGCAGCGCCTGCTGCGTCGGTTCCCAAGGGTGTATTTTCTGCGTAAAAACGCGATACACAGAGGGTTTGCAATTCATTTACTTGAAACATAAATCATCCTTTTCTCTCTAAAATCTTAACCATTTCCGCCAAAATTTGATCCAAAAGGCTACATTCATCATGACTAATCGAGGTATGTGTCTCATTCTTGCATTAAACTTCTGTATTTGCTCAATTTGGATCGAAAAAATTAGGGTTTTCAACCCAATTAATTCGAAAATTTGGGGCTTTACCCCCAAATGCATTTGCCTTGTAAAATTGATATTAGAAATGGATAATTGGTGGTATAAGGAACATAACCATGTATTTGTTTCGAATTTTCGTTGAGTTTTGAGCATTTGAGTGAAATTGAGACGGTTTCACAGCTAGACCGTATATTGCTTCAAAAATAGCCTTAGGATTGCCCATTTGTGATGAAACTTGATATTCGGAATCCTTGGATGATGGGTAAACTTCTTACCATCTCGGAATTTTGGTTTGTGACGGCTTTTTCAGGACACTTTTCTAGGGCATAATCGCCGTTATAACGAAATGCTGCCGAAATTTCGACTCGAACCCGGAACTAGGCTTCAAATTAGGCTTGACTTGACCCTAATTACCACATAAGTGATCGGGTTTATGAGAATATGGCCAAAGATGGCGAGAAAGGAGCGATTTCAGGGCTTCCGAAGGCTCGAAAATCCCTTAACTAAGGCTTGTCGTCACATGACGCGGCCTAAATTTGCTTTAATATTGCAGGTGATGAGGCCTCCACTTCTGGGAGGGCTCCCATGGAGATAGACGCTGCTGTTATCGAGGAGGCTTTGGAGAAGGCTTTCACCGCCGCGGTGATGGCTGCTGGGGACGAGGTCCACGAGGAGGTGCCTGTTGAAGAGGAGGAGGCCCCGAGGCGGGCCAACGATGGACGAGGAGGTCGTCAGCTGAGGGGAGCTCCCGCGTGGGCTGAGACCTGGGAGAGTAGGCACCTGCTTTGGTCTGCAGAGGGTCACCTGTCCTACAGGACGGTGAAGAGTTTGGTAATTTTGAATTCATTACTCATCACTCACCTTCTTTCATTTCATATGCTCATATCTTTTCCAATTTCCATTCAAAGCTAAAGATAGCTTTTTGTTTCAAATCACAATAGGAGGCCGGGAACATTAGGTCGTTCTCGGGTTACACGACAGCAATGGAGTGCTACGAGCGGCTGTCGGCGGAGGAGCGCGCCATGATCGAGCGTAGAGCGTTTGGTGCCTTGGTGCAGGCTTGGAGGGATATCGCGAAGAGGAAGCTGTGGGCTAACCTTAGCCTCGTCCGCGCTTTCTTGGACCGATTCTAGGATATGACTTCCACGTTTCACATGCCTTTTGGTGAGGTGGGAGTCACTCTGGAGGACTCCGGCATGATTTACGGTCCGTCTGTGTGGGGATCGAGGGGCGTGGAGTGGCCGGAGACTGCCATGAGGCTGGACTCGGCCGAGGCTGGGAGGTTGATCGGCTGGAACTTGTCTCTGAAGGCTGTTACAGTGCCTGGTCTGGTGCCCAGTTCCTACGTTCGAGACTACTTTGCGGGGAAGACCCCGGCGCTGGTGATGATTGACGGGAGAGAGACGGCTCCTCCTCCCTGTACAGCCGAGCAAAGGGCTCGTTTGTGGCTTTGGTGGTTTCTGTCTTCGATCTACCTCGGAGACAAGGGAGAGAGGCTGTCGACGAAGCTTCTTCCCATCCTTTCTGACTTGAGCTCCCTGGGGCGTTGGGACTGGGTCACTGCTGGTTTTGCGGTCCTCATCCGCTTCATGAGGGCCATGGTTCGCCCGGAGTTGATGGAGAAGGGGACTTCTCCGGTGTCTTTGTCGGGACCGGACTACTCTGCTGGAGGTATGAACCTTCATTTAGACTAAAATCAATTCTTTTCTTTACCAAATTACGGAAGATCGTTATTGACTATCTTGCTTTACAGGCGTGGGTGTACTCCTACTTTCCGAGCCTCTCGCCCAAGAGGACGGAGCCGCTGGAGAGGGCCTATCCCGTCGTGAGGGATTGGGTGATGTGCAGGACGAGGAGCAAGCGTTCCTTTCACGATGTTTACCGGCGGGACGTGAACGCTCTGCAGCTGGACAACGTGAGCATCTCACTTATATTCATTTTGCTTCTATATTGCTTTTAATCGATCATAAGAATGATTCCTTGTTTATCTTGTCCTAGTGGGTGCCCAGGCCTTGGGCGGAGTACGTTGGAGCGTCTCCTTTTGTGGCTGAGGTCCTTCGACCTAGGAGCTCGAGCCGACTGCTGTTGAGGACGTCGATGGGTCATGTGTGGTACTTGGGCGAGCGCTTGGCTCGTCAGTGCTCTCGGTATGTGTTGACGGTTCCCATCGATCCTCCTAGGACGATGTTCAGGTTGCCTTCTGAGGCTGAGAGGGAGGCTGACTTGGCTGGCGTTGGTGGTGACGCCCTCCTTATTCCTGGCGAGGACTTTGGAAGTGAATCTCGGAAAGATATGGAAAAGATACGAAAAATACGCAGAAAAGGACCTGGGAAGAGGCGCAGCAGTCACCGCGTCTCTTGGAAGAGGCGCAGCATCTGCTGTGTCTGTTCCCAGGTGGTTTCCTCCTGCGGAAGAAAGATTTCCGTGTTTAAGTTATGGAAGGACGGAATAATTTGGTTTTCCTTAATATTTTGTATGAATATTACGGGAAATTGTTTACCAAAGAATAAAGATTGTAAAATATTTATAAAATATGGAATAGAAATATCCGGAACATTCCAGAACATTTTGACTCGGGATTTTACGGTTATCAGAAAATGGAGACGGTTTTAGGCCCGGACTCCAAATGTACTCTAATTAATGTCAAAACGACCGTATCGGCACGTAGATGACAACTAAGAGGTAGACATTAGTGTTTGAGCAATCACTTGACGATAAACTTACGAACTGTTACAAATCGTTCCGCGTACTAAACATGCGGCCCAATCATCACCGGGTGGTTTGCGAGAGGTGCAGAAATGAGGTATCTACAGGTATTTCTAGCTCGACTGGTTGTACAGCTTTCATGTCGTAAGTCAAATAGAAAGGGGTTGCCCCAGTGGGCGTCCTAACAGATGTACGGTATCCCCATAAAGAAAAGGGTATCTTGCTTGGCCAATCTCGATAGTTGTCAATCATTTTCTTCAGGATTGTGACAACATTCTTGTTTGCCGCCTCTACCGCGCCGTTAGTTTGTGGTCTATATGGCGAGGAGTGGTGATGCTTGATTTTGTACTTGGCTAGCAATTGCTCATTCTCAGCTTGGAAATGTGATCCATTATCACTAATGATGTCGTGTGGTCAATCGTATCGACATATGATGTTATTTGGTATGAATTTTGCCACATTCTTGGCCGTGAGACTAGTGTAGGAAGCCGCTTCTACCCATTTGGTAAAATAGTCGATTGCCACCAGAATGAAACAATGACCTCCTGTTCCGGCTGGAGTGATCTTTCCAATGATATCAATTCCCCAAGCAGAAAATGGTCAGGGAGATGTCATGGTGTAAAGTAATGAAGGAGGGACGTGTTGCACATTTCCGAAGATTTGGCAATTGTGGCAATATCTTACATATTTGATGCAATCGGATTCCATTGTAGTCCAATAATACCCCAAACGTGTGATTTTCTTTGCCATCATGGGCCCACTCAAATGAGGACCACATTCTCCCTTATGGACTTCTTCCATCACTTTCCGTGCCTGTGAATGATCAAGGCAACGTAGGATTACACCAAGAGGTGTTGTTTTGTATAACTCTCCTTGTATGAGAACGTATTGAGAAGCTAGTAAGCGTATAGCGCGTTGTCCCCTTTTGTCCATATCCGGTGGATAGGTGCCGTTGAGTTTGAAGTTTAGGATGGCTTGGAACCAAGGTTCCTCTGTGATTAGGGCTGTCAATGATATGAGCTGGCTCGTTGAGCCCTCGGAATCGACTCGGTCAAAGCTCGGCTTGTGCTCGGTCAAAACGAGCTCGAGCTCGAGCCGAGCTTGGCTAAATACGAGCCGAGCTCGAGCTCAGCAAGGCTCGGCTCGGAAACTCGTTTGGGCTCGTTTATAATTTTTTTTTGTATAATCTTTATATTGTAGTATTATTTTTAATTCAAATTATATGTTATTTAGACATTTTTATAAGTATATTATAATATAATATTTTTTAGTATTTTATAATTTAGTTGTTTTTCAAAAATATTTATATTTAGTTAGATTTAAAAGGTGAGAAAGGGAAAATATATAATGACAAAACGAGCTCGATTCGAACTCGAGCCGAGCTCGAGCTTTTCCCGAGCCGAGCTCGAGCTTCAATTTTTTAGGCTCGACGAGCTTCGAGCTGAGCCCGAGCTCGAGCTAAAAAATTCGAGCCGAGCCCGAGCCCACCCGAGCTCGAGCTCAGCTCGGCTCGTTTACACCCCTATCTGTGATTTCCTCTTCATCGGTGATTTGGTGCACATAAGCTGGCTCTGATCGTCGTTCGATGCATAAAGGCATTTCTACCATGCTATCCGGCATATTAATCAAAGATGCAAGTTTTGCAAGAGCATTTGCAAATTGATTTTCTTCTCGAGGTAGGTGTAGGTAGGTTACGTGATCGAAGAATTGGGCAACTTGGTCTATTCTGGCTTGATAAGGTTCTAAGCTCTCACTTCGAATTTTCCAAGATCCCGTGATTTGGTTGATGATCAAAGACGAATCCCCATGTACTCGAAGATTCTTGATGCCTAAACCTACTGCTGCTTGTAGTCCAATGAGACAAGCTTCATATTCTGCATCGTTATTTGTCACCTCGAAGTCGAGTTTGACAGAGATTGGTGTATGCTCACCTTCAGGAGAAATGAGGAACACTCCTATTCCAAATCCTCTCAAATTTGATGCTCCATCAAAGTAAAGGTCCCAGGAGTCTACATCGGTTTGGAGTATATCCTCATCTGGAAATGACCAAGTGTCTATCGTTTGTGTATCACTGATGGGATTTCCTGCAAAGAACTCGGCAACGGCGCGCCCTTTTACAACTTTCAGAGGTACATACTTGAGATCGAACTCTAAGAACATCAAAGTCCATCTTGCTAGGCGTCCATTGAGAACGGGTTTCTCGAAGAGGTATTTGACAGGATCCATTTTGGAGTATATTTTGACGGAGTAGCTAAGCATGTAGTGTCGTAGCTTCTTTGTTGCCCACACAAGAGCGAGGCATGTCTTTTCGAGAGGTGGATATTTTCACTCGTAATCCAAGAACTTCTTACTAAGGCAGTAGATAGCTCTTTCATCTTTTCCTACAGTTTGGGCTAGCATGGCACCCATGGCCGTTTCAGTTACCGTGAGATATAAACCAACAGGTTGATCTCGTTGAGGTGGCATGAGCACTGGTGGCTTGGCTAGTATCTCCTTGATTCGGTCGAATGCCTTCTAACAGTCATCATCCCACATGGTGTGATCTGTTTTCTTTAGCTTTTTGAAGATAGGTTCACAGATCATGGTGAGTTTCGATATGAATCGACTTATGTATTGCACTTTACCCAGGAAACCTCTAACTACTTTCTCTGTTTGAGGTTGCGGCATTTCGATTAAGGCCTTAATCTTGGAAGGGTCTATTTCAATAACCCGTTGGCTAACCATGTATCCTAAGAGTTTGCCGGATGTTACTCCAAATGCGTATTTCTGAGGATTGAGCCTCATGTTGTACTTTCGTAGCCTTGAGAAGAATTTGCGAAGGTTCGCAATGTGCCCCTCTCTATCTTTGGACTTGACAATCATGTCATCTACGTATACCTCAACTTCTTTATGTATCATGTCATGTAAGAGTGAGTTGCGGTGCGTTGATTGTTAGCTCCAACATTGATTATCCCAAACGGCATAACCGTGTAGCAATAAGTGCCCCATTAAGTGACGAAGGCGGTCTTGTGCATGTCCTCTTCGACCATCTTGATTTGGTTATAACCTGCGTACCCATCCATGAAGGACAGTAGCGCGTGGTCTGCTGTATTGTCAACCAATATGTCGATGTGTGGTAGAGGAAAGTCATCCTTAGGACTTGCCTTATTTAAGTCTCTAAAGTCAACACAAACGTGGATTCTCCCATCCTTTTTAGGTACGGGTACTATGTTAGCTACCCAGTCTGAATAGTCGGAAAGTTTGATGAACCCGGCTTTAAATTGCTTATCGACTTCTTCTTTGATCTTAAGAGCCCATTCTGTTCTCATTCGACGAAGCTTCTGTTTTACGGGTTTGAAACCTGGTTTGATTGGGATTCTATGCTCTGCAATATCCCTGTCGATCCCCGGCATATCTTTGTAGGACCAAGCAAAAACGTCTTGCGCGGCTCTAACAAATCGATCTTCTCCAAATAGTAGACTAACGGCTTGTTCGTCCAAGCAAGGTGCTTGACGAGTCTTGACGGTAGGAACCGTTTCCGGAGGAATGAAGTAGCAATCATGAAAGATCTCGATTCCGGCTAGCTTCCTCTCGAGATAGTGCCAAGGTTCGGGAAATCCGTGAAAGAGTTCTTGACTTCCTTACCTAACGAAGTATCCGTTTAGGGTAGGGTTATAGGGTCGCATTTGGATTCCTACGTTCTTGTGATTTTTCACTTGGGTGAGCATTTCGAGAACTTTATTTTTAGTGGGCTTGTACCCCAATCCAAGTGGTATCCTTTGTAAATTGCCTTCCTTGTAGGGTTTAAAGGTGTTTCCTCAGATTGGATTCAAAGGGATTCCCGGGAAGTATCCCTGGGTTTTGAGCATGTGGTTGACCACCAAATTGGAGTAGGGATTGAAGTATAAGGGTGCCAACTTACTTTCTATGACATTTATGCTATGCAAGCCCCCAAGTTCATATACTGGATCCGCAAGGACTTGATTACTTGACCTCTTTTCGATTATTACTTTGATGGGCGACGAAGTGATTGTCACTACCTTGCCATTTAGTGGAATCTTGATTTTCTGGTGGAGGGTGGATGTTACCGCTTTGGAAGCGTGAATCCAAGGTCTTCCCAGAAGTATTTTAAAAGATGCTTCAATGTCCACTATTTGGAAGTTAACCTTTCGTTCAATTGGCCATGTGGCTATGGTTAGGTTAACAAGTCCTACTACCTTTCGCCGTGTACCATCATATGCGCGAACACCTTGATTGATAGGTGTCCAATCCGACTCTTTCATGCCTAATTTGTATGCCGTTTTCAAGGGTATGACGTTGACTGCGGAGCCATCATCTACCAAAGTCATGAGCACGTTCTTCTTTAAGCAAATGACGGTGATATAAAGAGCCAAATTATGACTAGCACCAAAGGGTGGCAAATCTTCATTCGAGAAAGTAATAGGATTACTTAGCTTTGGTGATTCTTGGAAGACCAAGTTGACCACGTCATCGGGTGTGGATTTATGTGCCACATTTAGTTTGGCCAAAGCTTGCAGTAAAGCTTGGCGATGTTGGAATGAGCTTGCTACTAGTTGCCAGACTGAAAGATCAGCCTTTGTCTTCTGTAGTTGCTTTAGCAAATGGTCAGTAGAGTCATCTTCATTATCATTTGGCGTGACAACGTTGTTTGTACCATTCGCTATGGGACCATTTTGAGTAGTATTTTGATATGGACGTCCCGAACGAGTAAGGTGGTCCACATCTTGGTCTTCACTATTTTGAACTATTTCTTTGACTAGATAGTGTTCAATGAGATACTCATCCTCTTCATCATCGGCCCATACTCCATTGACAGTAGCAAGTTCTCTCATCTTTATGATTTCAGCCTCCAATTGGATGATTTGGTCGATTAGTTCATCAAACAAGGTTACTACTTCTTGCATTGTAGCATTTTAAGAGAACATTAGTGGCGCACGTTCTTTAAGTGTTGCATTAGGATCATGTAGGGTTGCTACTACACTCTCTAGCTCCATGACTTGCCTATTCACACTTTTCGCCCATGCGATGAAATCGGTGATGGTTGGGGAAATGGTAGAGTAGTTCCCTTCACTCTCTATTGCATGAATTTTATCTTCAAGTGGAGAAATGAGGTGTGAACAATCTATGGTAGATTCTTCACTTGTAATCACCAGAATTGCAAGAGGATTTTGAGTGTTATTGGGCTTACCTCCAGGCGGTATTGGTAGGCGACCATCTTCAATCATGTCTTGAAGTACATTTTTCAGCTTGTAGCATTTTTCTGTATCATGTCTTTTACCTCTATGATATTCGCAGTATGAATTCTCGTCCCAGAACTTGGATTTCTTTTCTGGTTCGGGTGTAGGGCCAATGGGTAGAAGCTTACCTTATTTCATCAATCTCTTTAGAGCATTGGAGTATTTATCCCTAAGATTTGTGAATTTTCTTGGTGGGGTATTCTTCTTTGATGGCTTGAGAAGGTTAACTTCATCAGTCTTGCTAGTAGAGCCGTAAGAACGACTTGTTGAGCCTTGATATCCACGACCTACCGTTTTGGACAAGAGTCCTTTACGGATGTCATCCTCGATCCTTGTTCCTAGTACATTTAAGTCTTTGAAGGTCTTAATGTTTTGGTACCTCAAATGACTTGCATAGATGGGCTTTATATTGTCCACGAATTTTTCCACGAGGGTAGCTTCATCTGGACGTTCAACAAGTTGAGTTTTAGTCTTTCTCCACCTACTTAGGAAGTCGGTGAAACCTTCTTTGTCATTTTGGGTAAGAACCTCTAAAGTGCGCATGTTGACTTGGATTTCAGCATTATCCGCATATTGTTTGCCAAACTCAATTGCGGCATCGTCCCAAGTAGAGATCTTCTTATGCTCTAGAGAATAGAACCATTGTCTTGGGATGGTGTCAAGAGATGAAGGAAAGATCCTTAAGAACATCTCGGGTTTAATGCCATTGATAGACATGTAATCCTTGAAAGCACGGATATGGTTCAAAGGGTTTTCATACCCCATGAATTTAGGGATATCCATCATGTTGAAGTTAGTTGGCAACTTGGAACTCACGGCCTCATACTTGCGATTATTTTCCCTATAAATGTCATCTCCTTTTAGGTACATTAATTGTTCCTCCAAGTATTGGAGTCGTTTCTCAGCTGCAGTTATACCTATGGGAGGGTTGACCTCGTGATTGTCATTCCCGAAGTAATTCATGAAATCATCAGACACCTCACTTTCTCGAGGAGGCAACCTTGTTTCAACAGTATATATTCGGCCTTCGATTGTGTCGAGGCGGTCATACACTTGGTCTTGGGTGACTTGGAGACGAGCCAGCGCAGTTAGGATTTGATCATGACCATTCGAGTTTTGGTTGTTGCTCACGTCGCTTGTGTCAGGCATCTTGGAAACTGGATAAGAGATCGACGACGAATCAAAACACGATCGACCATTCTAGCACACCTACTAAGAAAACGTTTTAACTCGTGAAGTGGGAGTGTGCCACTTGTATCAAGTGAGCTTTGAAGAAACGACCATGTTTGAAAATGTTGGTCCTAGTCAACTATAGTGTAGTTGTAGGAGTGGACTCGAAGTGAGACTTTGAAGTGGGCTTAGGCCCGAAATTTGACTTGACAATTGAACAGAGTTTTGACTAATTTTGCGCTAATATTAGGCCTATGTTTCAAAAATTTACATTTTAAAAGGATTTTGATTTTTTACAAAAATCGTCATGGTTTTGTTTAGAAATGGTGATCACATATGATACAAGCATTTATACAGGCATTATAACGGTATGCTGAGTGAATTTAAAAGGGTTTTGGCTTAAAGGGTGGGTTGCCATACCGAACAATCAAACCCGAAGTCTATGGAGAGGCTCGTACCAAACAAGAGTAAGGCCGATTCCTAGTCCATTTCCTCAAGTAGTGAAAGTCCTTGATATAAACAAGAGTAAGTACCATGGTATGGATGACGTCAATCGCTATCCATCCTTGGGCCCAAATAAGAATTAGGACTGTTTAGACGGGAAGATTGGTCGAAAGGGTGGGGTTGGGCCTAAGAAGGCCGAATGAAACGGTCTAGGAAGACCGAGTTATGACAACCGACAATTGTCTTGTACAAACTATTCCCTAACCTTGTTCAAGTTTTACCCTTTTGGCTACACGTAAGTGTATTATCCCCAGCGGAGTCGCCAAACTATGGACGCGGGCCCACGGGAGCGAAAAGCGAAGCAAGCTTTTAAATGTGCATTTGTGGAGTCGCCACCAATTTATTGTGGAAAATTAGAAACCGTTCGAATACCTCGTGTCATGTCAAGACACAAAGTAGTGACATGAACACCAAGAACTCGTTACCCTTAGCATTCTATGTCTAGAATGACTCTCGTGGATGCCAATGAACACGGATGTTCACAGAGATCTGGAGTAAGGGGTGAGGGTACGTATTAGGAAGCTCTTTTGATCGAACACCTAATCCTGCCCGCCTCGATAGCGGCCTCTAATAATGATTAGGGAAGTCATCTATACTCGATATATCGTCGATTATATGCATGCAATACGACATCCAACGTTTTAATCCTAGCATGTGAAGAATTAACTAAGTCGGTGAGACATGTAATTTAGCATACAATTAATGTCAAAGTAGGATTTAGGTTGATTACATGTGAGAACATACAAGCAATAAATAATAAAGAATACAACAATGAAAATTACAATAATTACATTGGATTTATTGACTTATGTTGAAAATAATCGGGAAATTATCTCCATGTCGAGAAGGACGATTGTCTGTCATGAACTCTCGCTGGAGGAATATAATAAAGGTGTTTCGAAACACCTGTCAGAGAATATGTCGAAACACCTGTCAGAGAATATCTACAATACGGTTGATGAAATTTCGAAACGAAGGCATGATTGTGCTCCTAGCATGGTCAATTAGGCATTATTAAAGCTACTTTCGCAAGATAAACTCGTTTGATTTGTTTTCCCCAAATTTTCGAATAATTGGGCACATATAAACCCTAATTTTTATTCAAATTTAAGTCACAAATGTGATATTAATCAAAAGACAAGATGAATACCTAGATTAGTCATGATTAGGGATGAGTCTTGATCGAATTGATGAAGGCTTTGAGGAGTTTTCTTCGAATTGATGTAAAAGAGACAAAAGAATGTCAAAGGAAGAGATGAGTCGCTGACAAACGCTCGTCGTGTGTTGCGGTTGTCGCATCCATTGTCGTAGTGGCTATGCTGCGTCGTGGCTACGTTGGAACCAAAATGATAGAGGCGGAAGGACGGTGGATAAGGGTGGTGAAATAGGGTGGTAGGCGAGTTTTTAGGGATTAATAGCTAACGGCCAACAATATCCATCTACTATGCGATGAGCTGGGATGAAGTGTAAACGGCGGTTTTTAGCGATTTAATTGACAACGGTCAAGGATAAGGACCATGCTATTTATTTTATCAAGGAGAACGGTTCTGGATATATAACCGGTCTCTTTTATATTTTAAGACGGTTGGTCAAACCTAACCGTTCTCTTTGTTAATCTACGAGAACGGTTTGAACAAACAACCGTTCTCTATTGAAATCCTATATGCCCGTCAAACTAAAAATAACAAAGAGACCGGTTCCGCTATAAACCGTTCTTGAAGGGGCGTTCTCTTTGCCTTAAATTATAGTAGTGTCCCCGCTGACTAGAAACTCGTAGCCAAGAAAAGCGAGTAAATAGTTGGGAACTAATGGAGAAAACCACTTGAACTTCATCCATCTCTGGAGATCTCAGAGAAAAAGGCTCAACACAAACCCAATGCACTCTACTAGTCGTCCTAATTAACCCGTGGATAAGAGGACAAGGCACCCCAAACCACCAGGAGTTTATTATATGAAAAAACGGAAACAGAAAAAACAGAAAATACGTTAACCGTGGCTTAAGCATGAGCAAAATTTGGATCCCACGGCATCTGACCCGACCCAACAACACAGCCAAACACCTGACTCCACCATACCCCACACATCTCAACCAAGAATCCCCAACCTTGACCTCAGACACAAAAAAGACGGAAACAACGGACACACCAAACCCGTGACCGATGAAACGGAACAAGCTGACACCAAAACACCAACAACAACCCACGACACCAATCAATACTCCCCAGGACCATCGTCCTACATGCAACTAAATCAACCAAGAGGAACTCACATACTGACACGAAAAGGACCCGGAAAAGGGACCAACAAGTGGCGGAGAGGGGCGAGGGGAAAGGGGAAAGGGACACCAACAAAGCCGAAACCTCAACCACCACGACACAAAGCCCAAACAAGATGAGCTATACTCATAGATAACAACCGACACTAAGACAAGGAAGATTTATACCAGGGGTAGGGGAAGGGGCGAGGGGACAAGGGACACCCCTGGGTTGGATGAATAACTTTCAATGACAGGACAGAGAATCGAAGGAGCGAGAAGAGGAGAAGAACAAACCAGGAAGCCAACCGAAGCCACCATCGGTCGATCAACAGGAGCCGTCGTTCGGCGTCAAGAGGGACAAAAAACCGAGGTTAATCGGAGGGAACGAAAACTGAGATGAGATGCGATGATTCGCCGGAGATAGGCCTTGGTACGACCCTATCTCCGGCGAAGAGGTAGGGGAGACGGGGGAAATGGTGCGTGGTCAGAGGAGGCGACGGAGCAAAAATAGGGTTTTGTTTTTGGTTGTTTTTTTGGAAAGTAAGAGAGGGGAAGTTAGAGAGAGACTTGCACTTCTCCAATTGCCACCAGGAGCATTAACTGTTCAATGTTTGCATAAACTTGCCGAGTAGCTTACATATACATACAATATGGTGCCACTTTAAAACTTTTGTTTTATTACCACTTACTACGTGCTCCTCCCTTATTTTCCTTAACTTGATCAGTAGCATAAGTGCGTAACTACCATAGTTAGAATTTGTTTAATTACCACTTTATTAGGACTCACATTTGTAGGATAAGAGTATAAGATCCACGTAGCTAGCTCTTGCAGTATTAAAGTGCAGTAAATACGATATTATTTTGGTAATAGAAATTTTCAAGGTGGTTTTAAAGGCAAAATGTGAAAGCCCATATCGGCCCGAAAAGCCCAATTTAGCCCTTTTTGCCCGCATGGGCCAGACTTGGGCTTACGAAATAGCCCCAAATACATGGCCCGATTTGTCCTGGCTCGTACTCGGGCTGATTTTGAATCCTGAACCCAGCCCAAACTCGGCCTGGCCCGACCCATGATCACCTCTACTACACGTCATGAGCGACCAAATCACCTCTTTTCTCTTTGGCTATGACTTACTCAAATTCAATAACGACACTCATCCATGCCCGTCACCCACCGACGCAGCACCAACCGAAAAAAGACAAAGATCACACCACCCTTAACTCTGCTCATATAACATGGAAGCGTCAAGATCACCTTATCAAGGGTGCTATCCTCGAAACTCTTCTAACCAATATCCAACCGGTTGTGCTAAGAGCTAAGTCTTCCTCTGATACTTGGGAAACTATCGCCAAAACCTATGCAAACCCGTCTCATGCCCATATTCTCCAAATAAAGGACCGTCTCAAAACCCTAAAAAAAAGAAACGACCTATCCATCACCGAGTATATCCACTCTATCAAAGTCACTACTTATAAACTCTCATTGACACTGAACTTTATCAAAATGACTATCGATAAACTCTTTGGTCTTGGCAAACCTATGGACCCCGTAGATATCATTGAACAGGTCCTCAACGGCCATGACACTGAACTTTATCGATCTCTCATTGACAACATAGAAGCTCGAGATGAACCTATCTCGTTTGAAGCCTTGCACGAAAACTTCTAAACTATGAGCTCTCCCTTTCCCACAAATCCACACCTTGTGGACGCGGGCTCACGGGGGTCGCTCGGGGAAACGAGCAAGCTTGCATTTGTGGAGTCGCCACCAATTTATTGTGAAAAATTGGAAACCGTTCGAATACTTCGCGTCATGTCAAGACACAAAGTAGTGACATGAACACCAAAAATTCGTTACCCTTAGCATTCTATGTATAGAATGACTCTCGTGGATGCCAATGAACACGGATGTTCACAGAGATCTGGAGTAAGAGGTGAGGGTACGTATTAGGAAGCTCTTTTGATCGAACGCCTAATCCCGCCCGCCTCGATAGCGGCCTCTACTAATGATTGGGGAAGTTATCCATACTCGAATGTTGAAGGTTATATGCATGCAATGAAACATCCATTATTTTGATCTTAGCATGTGAGAATTAGCTAAGTCGGTAAAATACGTAGTTTAACATGCATCAATGTCAAGTAGAAATTTAGGTTAATTGCATGTGAGAGCATACAAACAATATGATAATAAAGAAATAAAAATACAATAATTGAAAAAGAATACAATAATTACAACGGTTAATTGATTTACGTCAAAAATACAGTTAAAACGGATAAATTGAGAAAAGAAAGGGAAAATAAATTAATGAACAGATTACTAGTGATAATACGGTTAATAGTTAATTAAATACATAAGCTAATAAACTAGGTCAAAGCAGGAACAGGAGTTCAGAGGCAGAATTCAACCCGGAACAGGCGCAACAGAGCTGCGTCCCTTGGAAGAGGCGCAGCAGTCAATGTGTCTGTTCCTGAGGTGAGTTCTGGCTATGAAGCCGGAACTGCATATCGTTAGTGTTCGTTGGTAATTTAATGCTTGATTATTGATATTTGACTCGGATAGATGTGGTTTAATGGATTATTCACATATGAATGGGTCATAAAAAAATAAAACATGAGATAAAACTAATTAGAACAAATTAATTACAAGATTAATAAGGAATTAAATTAAGTGAGTTAATTAGGTTATTAATGCTAAGCTACTGACGATGATGACGATAAATAACAGATGAAAATATACAAAAGATAAATTTTAGAGACTTGATATTGATGAATCGAATCTCTATAACCCGGATTTGATTTTAATGACGAAAACCCGCAAATATGGATTATAAGGGATTTAAGTTGGAAATATCAGATGACAAATTACTAATAAATTATATGTCAAAATTATCATGCTAATGAAATAAGAACAAGCAAAGACGAAAGAAAATCAACAGACGAATTGAACAAAAGACGAAGGAAAGCAGGAACTGCGGCAGCCTCAGGAAGAGGCGCAGCAGGTGTTGCGTCCCTTCAAAGAGGCGCAGCAGTTGCTGCGTTCCTTCTCGACATCTGTCTCCCGTCAATCCGTAAAAAAGGTTCGAATAAAGGTTTCATAAATCGGTTTTGAATGTGTTTTCGACGTAAACCTTACAATAATGATTACAAAAATTAAAGACAATAATAAAAGATGGGATTTACACCTCAGACTTACATGTTTGACGAAAACGATATTAACTAAGTTAACGTTTAGTGATGGTCGACTCGAACGTACGACGAAAGTTCCCTCTAAGAGGAAATTAAACAAGATTGATTAAGTTGATTGCTGTGGAGTTGGTCAAATTGGTCGGTCATGCAAAACGAGGCTAGTACTCAGAAGGATCCGAGCTTACGTGGTCGAAAGTTAAAGCACGTAAACGCCAAAAAGCAAGAGTGCGGTCTTAGAATGCAAAGGGATAAGAGAAGGGCGGACACTCGCGTGAGAAATATGAGGAATGAAGGTTCCTATTTATACCAATCACACGAAGGAATTAGGGTTTCGGTAAAACTTTGGAAGTAAATCTCAAAAAGATCTTAAAATACGCAGAAAGGAGCTGGGGAAGAGGCGCAGCAACCACCGCGTCTCTTGGAAGAGGCACAACACCTGCTGCGTCCTTTCCCCTAGGGTTTCCTCCTGCGGAAGAAAGATTTTCCGCGTTTCTATTATGGAATTGCGGTTGATCTTAATTTTCTTATTATATAAAATATAATTTCGGGATATAATTTACCAAAGATTAAAAGATTGAAAATATGGAATAGAAATATCCGGAACATTCCACAATATTCTGACTCGGCATTTTAAACGGTTATTAGAAAATTAAGACGGTTTCTGACCCGGACTACAAAGGTACTTTAATTACTGTCAAAACGACCGTAACGACGCGTAGATGTCGACCAAGGGGTAGACACAAGTATTTGAGTTATCACTTGATGATGAACTTACGAATTGTCATAAATCGTTCCGTTTACCAAACATGCGGCCCAATCATCACCGGGTGGCTTGCGGGAGGTGCATAAATGAGGTATCTACAGAGCCCCCACTTTGAATGAGGCTTGGACAAGGCGAAAGTCAAAGTATAGCCATCATGTTAATCGAATATTACAACCTGACGGCTATGGCGACGCGAGTCGGCTCAAGAGTTCTGAGCCAAGGACCAGTCGTCGGGAAGATTTTAGAGTCTGTCGACTATCGGAGAAAGTCGTTTAAAGTCCATTAGACTACGTAAGGAGGCTCGCCAGCCATAAGAAGACTCCTTACTCTGTCGAACTCCAATGGGAAGCAAAACGTAATATTAAAGGGCAGCAGGACGTCGGTAGAAACTGCTGGGAGAAATCTGCTTGGGTCGGTCGTCAAACAAACTTCGGTAAAACTCGAGATTGATGTTGAACTCCACGTGTTGAGAGGGATAATTGGTTGTCCGGAACTCTCGCTGGGGGAACATAATTGAGGTTGAGGTTGATCTCCACGTCTTGAGAGGAACAATTGGCTGTACGGAACTCTTGCTGTGGGATCATAATTGAGGTGTGTCGAACACCTGTCAGAGGATATTCGCTCGTTGTGGCAAGCGAGGTCTTGATAAAGTACTGCGACAGTTCGCAGTTTGCTCGAAAATACAGGTCCGGGCGAAGATCAAACATCAAATGGACCAAATATACGATATATGGTGTTGAGGAAGAGGCGCACCAAAGATGGCCCCACAAATAACGAACTTATAACGAATTTTTGAAAATTGATTTGGAGGGAAGCCGAGGAAGAGGCGCAGCAAGAGCTGCGACTCTTGGAAGAGGCGCAGCACCTGCTGCGTCCTTTCCTGGTGTGTCCCTGTCTGAGTAAAAACTCGATAAAAATCGTGTTTTATTTCATAATTTCGAAACATAATTTCTTCCAAACTCTCTCAAATTCCAACCATTTTGCGTCAAAATTTGATCAAGATCTTGCATTTACCATGACTAATCGAGGTATGTGTATTATTTTTGTATTAATCTTCCGTATTTGAGCAATTTAGACCGGCAAATTAGGGTTTCCAACCCTAAAATGTCGAAAATTTTGGGGCTTTTCCCCCAAACGATTTTGTCTTGTATAATTGAACTTGTAAATGGATAATTGGTAATATAAGGATCATAATCATGTGTTAATTTCGAAGTTTCATTGAGTTTTGAGCATTTGAGTGAAATTGTGACGGTCTCACAGCTAAGTCGTAAATCGCTTCGATAATAGCCTTAGGATTGCCCATTTGTGATGAAACTTGATATTTGGAATCCTTGTATGATGGGTAAACTTCCTAACCTTTCGGATTTTTGATTTGTGACGGCTTTTTCAGAACACTTTTCCAGGGCATAATCGCCGTAATAACGAAATGTTGTCGAAATTCCGACTTAAACCCATGACCAGGCTTGAATTTAGGCTTGACTAAACCCAATTTACGACATGAGTGGACGGATTTCGGGAGAAATGGCCAAAGATGGCGGGAAAAGAGCGATTTTGGAGCTTTGAAAGCTTGAAATTACCCTTAACTAAAGCTCGCCGTCACCTGACGCGGCCTAATTTGCTTTAATCTTGCAGGCGACGAGGCTTCTACGTCAGGGAGAGGTCTCATGGACGTGTACACCATTCTTGACCCTTCTCATACGTTCGAGGAGGCGTTGAAGCAGGCTTTTGCTGAAGTGACAACGACTGCTGAGGACGAGGTCGTCGAGGAGGAGGTTGTTGAGGAGGAGGCCCCGAGGTGGGCCAACGTTGGGCGAGGTGGTCGCCAGCTGAGGGGAGCACCAGAGTGGGCTGAGAGGTGGGATATCCGACATCTCGTCTGGGCGGCAGAGAGTCACCTGTCTTAGAGGACGGTGAAGAGCTTGGTAAATTGAATTCATCATTCTTTCATTTAACTTCTTTTATCCTTCATTTGCTAATCCTTTCTCTTTCATTCGAGCTAACAATAGCTCTTGCTTTGAATCGAAATAGGAGGTCGGGAACATCAGGTATTTCTCGGGTTATACTACGATGATGGAGGCTTACGGGAGACTGTCGGGTAAGGAGCAGACCATCATCGAGTTGGGAGCTTTTGGGGCCTTGGTACGAGCCCTGATTCGAGCTTTCCTTGATCGGTTATGGGACACGACCTCGACCTTTCACATGCCTTTTGGCGAGGCTGGGGTCACGTTAGAGGACTGCGGCATGATCTCTGGTTTGCCGTGTGGGACAGAGGCTGTGTTGTGGCCGGAGACGGCTATGAGAGTTGACTCGGCTGAGGCTAGGAGCTTGATCGGTTGGAACCTGGTGGCGAAAGCTTCTGTGGTTCCCGGGTTGGTGCCGAAATCCTACGTCCGGGATTACTTTGCTGGGAAGGTCCCGACGACGGTGGTGATTGATGGGAGGGATACGGCTCCAACCCCTTGTACCGCGGAGCAGAGAACTCGTCTGTGGCTCTGGTGGTTCTTGTCTTCGCTCTTCCTCGGAGACAAGGGAGAGAGGCTATCGACGAAGCTTCTTCCCTTCCTTTCTGACTTGAGTGGCCTAGGTCATTGGGACTGGGTCACTCATGGATTTGCGGTCCTCACTCTAGGGCCATGGTTCATCCCGAGCTGCTGGAGAAGGGGACTTCTCCGGCCACTGTTGGTCCTGGACTACTGCTGGAGGTATGAACCTTCATTTCGTATCATGAAAGATCATTTCCTTTCCTTATCGAATCACGAAAGATCGTCGTTGATTATCTTGTTTTGCAGGCGTGGGTGTACTCCTACTTCCCGAGCTTCGCGCCCAAGAGGACGGAGCCGGGGGCGAGAGCTTATCCCGTTGTGAGGGATTGGGTGATGTGTCGCAGGAAGAGTCAGTGTTCCTCTCACAACGTCTGTCGACGGGACGTGAACGCCCTTCAGTTGGATGGCGTGAGTATCCTCGACTCACTTTCCTTTGCTTGCTTTCTTATTGCTTTCTTTTAGAACTGGTCATAAGAATGACCTCTCATTTGCTTATCTTAGTGGGTGCCCAGGCCATGGGTAGACTACACTGGCGTCCCTCCTTTTGTGGCTGAGGTCCTTCGACCTAGGAGTTCGAGCCGATTGCTGCTGAGGACGTCGATGGGTCCCATGTGGTACTTGGGCGAGCGTTTGACTCGCCAGTGCTCTCGATACGTCTTTATGGTTCCCATCGATCCTCCTCGGACGATGTTTAGGGAGCCTTCCGATATTGAGAGGGAGGCGGACCTGGCAGACATCGGTGGCGACGCCCTCCTTTTTCATGACGAGGACTACTCGGTGTTCCTCTACCGGAGGTTGGCGTACTGGCCGGTCGTGGTAAGTACTTTTCTTGTCGAATGGTTTGAAAAGATGATGAATGATCATCGATTAAAGCCATTTGAATTTTGTAGGAGGTTGAGGCGGCGGGCATCGAGCCCCCAGCGTATCCCGAGACCCTCGAGTCCACTGATGCGACGGGGATGATGACGATCTCCGAGCTTCGGGACTTTGGCGAGGCGGTGACAGATGCTGAGTTGGATGAGTGGCAGCATCTGGTTCGGAGGGTAGCGCCATCTCGGTTGTTTAACTTATTTAGCTTTTGTATAAGAATATAGTTGTTTAATCCCGTCCAATCATTGAGAATCCTTGTTTATTGAAATGGAGGTAGCGCCATCTCGGTTCATGGCTTTGTGGAGGGTAGCTAACCGGCTACGGGCTACTGCCGTTGAGGCACTTGCTGGCGGTCATGGACGTCAGGTATGAACCTTCCGTTTACTTCATTTTTTTTAATTTGCTAACTTTCTTTATGCTTGAAATGAGCCAATTCTTGTCATTTGCAGAGGGAGCGCGACTTGGAGCATGAGCTAGCGCAGTCCCGGGAGGAGACAACTCGCCAGCTGAGGGATTTGGAGGTCCGCGACGCCGAGATCACTGCTCTAGAGGCAAGAATTACTGAGCTAGGCGGCGACCAGCAGTAGTTTGTTTGTTTTTTTGTTGTTTTTGTTGTTGGTTGTAATGCACGCACTTTGTACATTTTAGGACTCTTATTTTGGACTTTTGAACTTTGTTTCGTGCACGAGCCCCCAGTTTCGTGTACAAATTTCCTTTTGGTTGTATATAGGATGGCCTGAGTGCCTTTGCTGCTGAGTTGTCTTATTTGTACCTGCAGGTTAGCTCTGAACAGGTTTGGTAGATGACGGTTTATGCCGTATGCTGCCGAAATTTACACAGAAAACACATATTTGTACACATGGCCTAAATTAGCGTAAGACAAAGACTCGAAGAAAATGCAAAAAAATTGCCGAAAATGGCCGGACGGTAGGGAGGGTTAGCCCCTAAAAAAATGAAAAATAGAAACATATAAGTTTTAAATGTAATATGAAACGGGAGTGAAATGATTCCCCCAAAAAGAAAAATAAAAAGAAATGGGTAAGTTTTAAAATGAATAATGAAATTGGTGAAATGGTTCTCCAAAAAAGAAAAAGAAAAAGAAATGGGTAAGTTTGAAAATGAATAAATAAATTGGGAAAATGATTCCCCAAAAAAAGAAAATTAAAAAAATGGGTAAGTGTGCTGGATTGACGAAAATGCCGATTTCGCCTCGAGATGCGTGCCCGTAAGATTAGGAAACTTGAAATGTGGTAATTTTGACGAGATTACCAAAAATAATAACCTATATGAATAGGAAATTATGCTTGAGGAATTAGGAAAGATCCAACGATGAAAATCACATAAATATCTCTGAGGAAGAGGCGCAACATGAGCTGCGTCCCTTTGAAGAGGCGCAGCAAGTGCTGCGCTCTTTCCCCAGTGTGTCTGTCCTGACATATTTTAGGAAACAGCTTTTAGTATAAATATAGACGTCGATGGAGATTTTATTCACATAATTCTTCCGTCTTTATTCCGTCTATTACATAAAATTCTCTAATTAATCATACAACATGAATACTTTAGAAATCCGTCTCAAAGAATGGACAAACGAATTCTTAAATGTGGAGAAACACGATATGGGTGCCTACAACTTTGGATTGATTTTGAGCTTGAAATTAGTCAAGGTGGTTAAACCGTTCTTGGATGCTTGTCTTGAGTATTGGAACCCGAATTTCCACGTATTTGCCTTCCCTGGAGGCAATATCTGTCCGTTTCCTGAAGAAATTGCTGCAATTGGTGGTTGGGACCCAGAACATTTGTCTGCTATACCCTCTACTTCTCATAGGTATAAGAACAAATTTAGGGATTTGCTTGGATTGACAAGATCGAAGGTTGACCGTCTTTTGATCTGAAAAGGAGTCTGAATGCTTGATTTCATTGATCGATTCATAAATAGGGCAGACCCTTCCATCTCCTATGTTACGAGGCGTAGGGCATTCGGGTTTTGCCTATTACATGCATATATCCTCCAAGGGCATGTTGATGAAGAGATGAGAGGTGACCCCCGTTATTTGAGCTTAGTGGCGCAAATGGAGCTGCGAAGGAGCCCAGCTTGCCTATGTTTAGGGGAGATCCTATTTGGTTTAGATAACAGGAAAGCCAACCACGACCTTCCTTATTTAGGAAGTCTCATCATTTTTTAGGTAAAAGAATACAACTTTTTTTTTCGTTTGGATACTAATACCTTCTTTGGTAGGTTTGGCTTATGGAGCATCTGCGGCTGATCGAGCCCCAGTTAATGTTCCTACTTATCATGCTCGCTCGATTGCAATGAGGTCCAGGCTTTATATGGTGGACTTCACCCGGGTTTGCAAGTACTGGGAGAACAAGTTGAAGAACGAGGATGGTCCCCTGATCAGATGGATCGTGCCATGGTGGCATCTCAATTCTGTTACTGGAGTATCATCCCTGGATCCTACTCGATCGGTGCGCATTCCTGGCTTGTAGTTCATGATATGCATCTTCCCCAAGATATTGATGAGGCAAGTTGGCTTAAAACAGATGATTCCTAAGCTCGATACTATTTCTCAGACTGCCGTGACGCTTACTACTGAGAGCCGAAGAGAGTGGGCCATCAAATGGGCTCAAAGAAACATGTGGTTCCTAAACTCTTCTGTTAGCGCATTATGGGTATCGGATTCCTACTTGCAGTGGAGGAAAGCTACTACTCCTGAGGAGCGCAAGAGACTAAGGAAGCGCGAGCCTGTTGACTACAAGGTTCGTGATGTAGCGAAGGAGAAAGAGAAGTACTTGACCGAGGGAGAGGAAGAAGCCGGATTCCGAGTTGTTCACCCGTCGAAGAAATCGAAGACCTCTCATGTCGTCGAGAAGGTGGTTGATAAGAATGGCAAGGTTAGACCGCGAGAGAGACTGTTGGTGATTAGGTCTGAGATAGCGCACGAGCGCCCTGCTCGTGGTCGAGATAAGAAATATGACAAGAATGACAAAGGCAAGGTGACATAGTGTAACACCCCCATATCCAGAGGAACCTTAACTAGGCCTTCCTTAGCATATAAGGACGTTACCATCTCGGTTGCCCGAGAAAAGTAATTATCAAACGTCAATAAAAGAACTATTAAGTTATATTACAAGTGATTTAAACCAAAATACGATGCAAAGGTACAACTCAAATACTACTCGCTATGACCATCATATCTCGTGAAGACTCATCCCTGCCCGGACTTCAGCTATCACCAACATCAACACCTGCTAAGACCGACTGCTCACCATAAGGGATCACGGCAGACACATAACAAACAAACAACCACACAAGGTCAGTACTGAGACAAGATAAGACAACGGCAACTACAAACAACGATACAAACAATGATATTGATCCCAACCGCAATCACAATAATCCAACCAAACCTGTCACTGACTGTCCACTGGACCAGCCCTGCCAGTGGGGGACCGCAGCCGTTCCCACCTAAGCCCCGCTCATCATACCGAGCGATAACCCTGTCCCATTAATGTGCACATCCCCTTTCGTGGCGGGTTCCACGAAGGGCGAAACTAGGGCGTGAAGTCACTCCCGCAAGTGACCCCACTCAGCCTAGAACGCATCTCGAGAACCATCAACAGCAATCACAACCACAAACACAACACAACACAATTACTATATCAAACAACCACAATACTACCACAACGACCGACACACTAGACCATCTACAGAAACTGAGTAGGCGAACCTACCTTTAAGCAACCGCAACCAATCCACGCCGATAGATAACATATCCAGCGACCAAGCAAAGCCTATAACCACCATACAAACATCTATTACTAACAAGCAAACCCTAACTATAGAGATAAAGGCACGGATGATGATTGTGACATACCTATTAGGGAAAAACTCAGCAAAAGACCGCTACCCGACTCAAGAGATGCTCTCCTAAGGCACAAGAATCTTCAAAAGGCTTCCATGGAGGTTTTGAGGTGAAGGGAAGGGAAAGGGGCGACTGAAGGATAGGAGGAAAGTGGCGGAAGTGATATGCGGATTTAACAAAACGCGATATAAAACCCTCGCTGAAAACCCGGTACTCGATCGAGTACCCAACCTACTCGATCGAGTGGCCCCCTACTCGATCGGATACCCTAGCTACTCGATCGAGTAGCCTCTACTCTATCGAGTACCACTCTTACCACGCAGCTCAAACAGGTTTTAGCACACTTTCCTAGGACTACTTCCGCTCCCAAGGTCGGTCAACGATGGTCAAAGGGTCCCTAAAAGGGCGGGTATTACAGTCTTCCCCCCTTAAAAAGAACTTCATCCCCGAAGTTCACCTCACCCATCTCCCGCTCGAGACACGAGAACAACACGTCCTCACTCATCTTCCCGCTCAACCCATTACTCCCTGGAAATGTCATTTCCCCCCCCCATGTCATCATCATCACCGTCTATACTTATATCCAATGACTTTTACTACTATCATGCAAGCACTATTACCGTTAACTGTTACTTTATACACATATAAACATCAAACCTGCAACGCGAATCACCACCCACGATCACCCGACGTACAGCGTCAACTATCAAACTATCGATCTAGAACATGTCTCATATCAACTTTCACGTGATACAACTAATGCCACCATGTTACTTGGCAACGCGATTCGAATACGATTTATCACACTATAACTATTCTTCATGACCACACTCCCTTAAGAACTAAAGCAAGTCGTTATACTTTTTTTTTTTTACATGATACCAACTACATTATAAACAATTACCAACAACGTTATAACAAGCAAAACATTATTCAAAGGCAACCTTTTTATTTCGCGACATTACTCTTCCCCTCTAAAAAGGAACTTCGTCTTCGAAGTTCACCACCCCAATATCAACGCGTATTACTTATTATTTGTATCTTAACATTAAAGAAAACCATATTATTTGTTGTGGACACTACTCGCTAATTATACACTTGTTAAGTTAGAAACCATACGCAAGTCACCGGAATAACTAGTTACCGTTGACAACACACGTTAAAATGATATGCACACGTGTAGGAGAAGTTACAACTCCGATAAATAGATCGTAATGAGACGTATGCAGTATTAACAAGAAGTTATTACCGCTTCACTAATCGTAACAAGAAATTATTACGCTTCACTAATTGTAACGATTATGCTTATAAAACTTCAATCATGACTTGTAACATATTAAATTAACGGTTCAAAGGTGTTACTACGCACTCACAACTACTTTAAACATTAAACTCGCAATTATAAAACAATTGAACATTTTTTTAAATTTCAAAAACCTCCTGTAACAGTGCTACTTGATCGAGTAACTAGCGGTACTCGATCGAGTGCCATGCTACTCGATCGAGTGTCTTGGCTACTCGATCGAGTGGCCTCAGTCGAAATCGTTTCTCATTTCATCCCGTAGCTACTCGATAGAGTACGGGGTACTCTGTCGAGTACCTACAGGCCAATTCCTCATAAAACATGTCACGAGTGAACACCCATGCGCATATTTGTCATATAAAACCGAGTCGGGACGACTCCCCGACTTCTAATATCCTGCAATCTGTTAGAATATCAAATCCGGCCTTATGGCCAATCATACAAATCCAACTAAGTCTCAATAATAAAAGGAAACAACTACCAAAGTCTAACAACAATATCACCATCTAACATCAACTACTATCAACGAAGATAAGAACGAGGAGTATCACTCCTCCCCGCTCTTCTTCTTCCGCTCGAACATCACCTCATCATTACCACCACCACCTCCGGCCATACCCGCACTTTGATGAGCCCACTCCCGCATCACCTCCCGTTCTCGCTCCGGGCCCACGTACCATGGAGTCAAGCCACCGTAAGGGAAGGACTGAGGTGCCCCCCACGTCGACTGATCCACCCCGTAGGAATGGAAAACCCCTGTGTAGTCCCCGACTCCACTCCACCACACCGGATGCGGTCCCTCGGTCCCTATCCCCTGAGCGTAGGCCATCTCGTGCATGTTCCGGAGTGTCAAGGTAGATGACACTCTCTCCGCTGTAATCGGATCGCGTCTCGGGGTGTCGAGGTAAGGGTAGCATGGAAAAAGATCGCGCTGCTGCGGTGCTACGGGCCGTGGCCTAGTCTCCGAGGCCCTCTCTCTCACTCGACGGGGTCCCCTCACCACTCTAGGCCTCTCTGCCACCTGAACTCCCGCATTCTCGCCCTTCGTCGGCTCCGGCATCTCCTCAAGGATGGTACCGTCGATAAGATAAGTCTGTAGCTGGCGGGGTCCGTCGTCATCCTCCTCCTCCTCGTCATCGGAGTCCACCGTCACTACCGTCGGCTCCAAGGGCTCCGTGGGTGGGAGGTGCTCAGGAGCTGGAATCTTCATCCAACTCATCCCATGCACTCTCCATGCTAGGCTGCCATCAGCCAAGGTCCTCAACCATTTCAGGTCGAGATAGTATTCACGATCCATGGTAGGCACTGGGGTACCTAGAGGCACGTACGCCGAAGAAGCCTCAAAGGAGGTTAGCTTTTCAGCTAACCGAGTGGCAATAGCACCACAACTCAGTGTACCGGGAAGAGGAAGAAGCCATCAAGGCAAGGGCAACACAAACTATAGAAGGAGCACTAAAGACCACTTTCCTGGCCCGCTCCGGGTTGAGGTACGACATCAAAAGTAAAACCTCATGGTTATTCAATTTACTGATATCCTTTCGGTCATAGAGGAGGTTCGAAAGAGAACGGAGAAAGACCCTCAAGGTAATATTTGAACATCATTAATCAAAGCATGTTGCTCGAGGTGGGAGCTTGCTTCCCCGTCAAGCAAGGCATTAGGCGGTAGACGCCGCACTCAGTGGAATGTCAAGTAAAGGAGTCCTTGGGAGGCTTGGCCAACCCAAGGTGAGAGGCAAACAGATCCATAGTCAACGTAAAACCGGTATTCATCAATCTAAACTCGATGATCGACCCATTTGGGTCATAGTTAAAAGAGCTCATGAACTCCAAGGTAAGAAAAGGGTAAGTATGCTTCCTCAGCCTATACAAACCCGTAAAACCCAAGGTCTCGAATATGTGACGGACATCCGTCTCTATCTCCAACTCCTCTAATACACTGGTGTCTATACACTTTGTAGGTCTCAATTTGCGTTTTTGTAAAGCTACAAAACGCTCCCTTTGCTTGAAGTCAACAAAAACAACTGTAGGGTATTCGGGGACTGCGGGTACCACAGGTCCACTTCCTTCCCTAACTCGGTGGGTTACCCCTCCCCGTTTACTCGGCGGGTTCCAAGGTTCGATCTCGGCATCTGCTTTAGGTATAAGGTCAAACAATTTGTATAAAACATGTAGGCATATACTTCATACAATTTGAGTTCTATCTACTTAGCAAGTTCCCTAACTCATCAAGCAGTTCAATATTTGAAGCACATAAATCATGCCATTAAACTTAGATGCTCAGCTAGGTACACGCATTTCATTAATGGTTTCCTCAATTTTAACATATAGTCTCAGTTTGTAGCCACTTATAAACCGCAATTACGAAAATTTGGCGTGTGAACACATAGTCTCAGCAATTCGAATATCCTAGCATGCTCCTAAAGGTCGTTCCATTTACATTGCTAATTACATGTCACTAATTCAAGAGAAAGAATAATTTATGGTATATCACCATCACTTTCATATTATGTTCAACACTCAACTAAAATTTTCAGACGGCCTCTACAGCTGTGAAAATTTCGGCATATATTCATCACTCATCGGTTCTATTAGCATAATGAAGTTCAACTCATGCTTATACTGTCAATTACAACATCAATTTTTCAATTATAAATCCCGAATTTCCATTTAAGGAACTTTTAAGACGGAGTTTTAAGGCAACTTTCTAAGGGTAAAATCATCAAAATCTATCCTCCAACATGATATAAACAATACTTAAGGCTCAATTCTACCATCTAACCATTGTAAAACAACCAAAAATCGATTTCAATTCTGGAAACCCTAGAAATTTCGAGTTCACCTTTGCAATTTCTAATCTAATTTACAGCAATTAACCACCAACAAACATGGAAAGAAGGCATGTGAATCATGTTTCAACAATTAAAAGCACAAAATTGGTCATTATAATCGAAAATTTCAGATTGTTTTACTTTCCTAGCACATTCAAAGCAATAAACCATGTACATTAGGAAGAATAGCATACCTTGATTGATGAACAAAGTAGAGAAACGAAATTAAACTAAGAAATCAACCCCAAGAATCACTACTAACCCAAGAGAAAGAGAGGATTTGAGAGGAGATAAGGAATTGAGGGTGATTTAGGTATAGGTGTGTCGAAATATAGGGAATAAGAGGAAGAAATAGAAAGATGAAGGGTTTTAAGAAAACCCGTAGAAATTACTGCACAGTAACCTACTCGATCGAGTGCCTGGGGTACTCGATCGAGTACCACCCTACTCGATCGAGTAGGAGCTAAATCATCGAGTAACTGCAGAAGTTTTCCACATCTCGACATCATAGCTTCCTAATTAGATCGAGTGAGGTCTACTCGGTCAAGTAAGCACTCGCACTCGGTCAAGTATAGTTACGTACTCGGTCTGATCACTAAGTAACTCGAAGATACCTGCAAAACAACGCCGCGTGTCGGTTCCAAACTAAGTTCGGGATCCGACACTAATTATCACATTCAATCACGTTTTGTAACCATTGTCACACAAAATACAACCCTTCAACAACTAAGAGACATATCACGTTACGTTATACAAATTACCCAACTCGGTCTACCTGTCACCAAGTTATTTATGAACCTAGTCGTGTCATTTTATTACACTTAAACTTACTTTACGTGCTATTACTAAACTCGTGTTTACTTCAAATTGAAACGTATAATTTACATTAATTCCTCCCTTCACTTATCACCTAATTATACACCTTGCAACCCACTTATTCAATTATGTCTTACATTCCATCCCAAGCAATCTATCTTGCATAAATCAAATACTACGCAGCGGAAAAATTTCAACTAAATAGCAAAGCATAAACACATTACCACATACCGTGATTCGGATTATTACTCATCTATACTATAATTATCATTATAGTCATCGCGGTAGGATTTATAATCTCACGTACAACTTCCGTCATCATTAATTTTTTTTTTTTTTTTTTTTTTTTTTTTTTTTTATGGCAAACACCTACGTGTTCACTATTCATATTACACATTCGATTTCACACTTTCACGCATCTCCATGACGTATAATCTCGTCACATAACTCCTAGCTATCATATAAGCTCACTAATCATCCAACGAGCTCCAATAATCTCATCACTAATTACCATACTCGGCCCAAACATTACTATCACACCTCTATTAATTCTAACAAAACTTAACCTGGTAGCTCAGCACAATTAACATACATAGCACACATAGACACGGGGACTCCACATTCCCATCCCATGTGATCGGCTTAAGCGTCATGGGGCCAAGATTTTGAAATGAGGGCGCCTACTCACCCAAAATCTAGCATCGGTAGGGCTCCCATTACACATACACCAGGTTCATTTTATTAGACTCTCTACGTTCATTATGTTCATTTGTTACGGGTTCCAAAATCGTCGCTCACGATACCACTTTGTAACACCCCATATCCAGAGGAACCTTAACTAGGCCTTCCTTAGCATATAAGGCGTTACCATCTCGGTTGCCCGAGGAAAGTAATTATCAAACGTCAATAAAAGAACTATTAAGTTATATTACAAGTGATTTAAACCAAAATACGATTGAAAGGTACAACTCAAAGACTACTCGCTATGACCATCATATCTCGTGAAGACTCATCCCCGCCGGACTTGACTATCACCAACATCAACACTGCTAAGACCGATTGCTCACCATAAGGGATCACGGCAGACACATAACAAACAAACAACCACACAAGGTCAGTACTGAGACAAGATAAGACAACGGCAACTACAAACAACGATACAAACAATGATATTGATCCCAACCGCAATCACAATAATCCAACCAAACCTGTCACTGACTGTCCACTGGACCAGCCCTACCAATGGGGGACCGCAGCCGTTCCCACCTAAGCCCCGCTCATCATACCGAGCGATAACCCTGTCCCATTAATGTGCACATCCCCTTTCGTGGCGGGTTCCACGAAGGGCGAAACTAGGGCGTGAAGTCACTCTCGCAAGTGACCCCACTCAGCCGAGAACGCATCTCGAGAACCATCAACAGCAATCACAACCACAAACACAACACAACACAATTACTATATCAAACAACCACAATACTACCACAACGACCGACACACTAGACCATCTACAGAAACTGAGTAGGCGAACCTACCTTTAAGCAACCGCAACCAATCCACGCCGACAGATAACATATCCAGCGACCAAGCAAAGCCTATAACCACCATACAAACATCTATTACTAACAAGCAAACCCTAACTATAGAGACAAAGGCTCGGATGATGATTGTGACATACCTATTAGGGAAAAACTCAGCAAAAGACCGCTACCCGACTCAAGAGACGCTCTCCTAAGGCACAAGAATCTTCAAAAGGCTTCCATGGAGGTTTTGAGGTGAAGGGAAGGGAAAGGGGCGACTGAAGGATAGGAGGAAAGTGGCGGAAGTGATATGCGGATTTAACAAAACGCGATATAAAACCCTCGCTGAAAACCCGGTACTCGATCGAGTACCCAACCTACTCGATCGAGTGGCCCCCTACTCGATCGAGTACCCTAGCTACTCGATCGAGTAGCCTTTACTTTATCGAGTACCACTCTTACCACGCAGCTCAAACAGGTTTTGGCACACTTTCCTAGGACTACTTCCGCTCCCAAGGTCGGTCAACGATGGTCAAAGGGTCCCTAAAAGGGCGGGTATTACACATAGGCTTTATTTCAGCTGGCCAGGGTCCGTTTTTATTTCGTGCCATTTAAGCGACACGTGATGTTACGCGAGGCGCGTTTTTGTTCCTATTCTAGGCATAATATCGTTTTAGTTGGTCGAGGTTAGTTGGGTTGGCAAATTCATTCCCATCTAGGTCTGTGATTCTAACCGCACCCCTCGGGAGTATGGACTTGACTAGGAATGGTCCGGCCCAGTTGGGTTTGAACTTTCCTCGTGGATCGACAGGTAAAAGAGCTCTAACTGATTTGAGCACTAAATCTCCCTGTTTGAAGTTTCTTGGCTTAACCCTTTTGTTGAAGGCTCGTTTGATACGTGCCTGATATGTTTTCACATTGTGTAATGCGCGCAATCTTCGTTCATCTAGGAGGATTAGTTCTTCATATCTATCCCTCTTCCAATCGGCTTCTGGGATTTGACTTTCGAGTAGAATACGCAAGGATGGTATTTCTAGCTCGATTGGTTGCACGGCTTCCATGCCGTAGGACAAATAGAAAGGAGTGGCCCCGGTGGGTGTCCTAACAGATGTGCGATATCCCCATAAGGCAAAAGGTATCTTACTTGGCCAATCTCTATAATTGTCAATCATTTTCTTGAGGATTGTGACAACATTCTTGTTTGTTGCCTCTACTGCGCCATTAGTTTGTTGTCTATATGGCAAGGAATGGTGGTGTTTGATCTTGTATTTGGCTAGCAATTATTCAGTCGCAGGCAGGAAATGTGACCTATTGTCACTGATGATCTCATGTGGGCAACCATATCGACAGATGATATTGGTCTGTATGAATTTTGCCACGTTCTTTGCTGTGAGACTAGTGTAAGAAGCCGCTGCTACCCATTTGGTGAAATAATCGATTGCCACCAGGATGAAGCAGTGACCTCCTGTTCCGGATGGAGTGATCTTCCTGATGATGTCGATTCCCCAAGCAGAAAATGGCCAAGGAGACGTCTTGGTGTAGACTAATGAAGGAGGGACATGTTGCACATTCCCGAAGATTTGGCAGTTGTGGCACTGTCTGACATATTTGATGCAATCGGATTCCATTGTGGTCCAGTAATATCCCAAACGCGTGATTTTCTTTGCCATCATTGGTCCACTCATATGAGGGCCACACTCTCCATCATGGACTTCTTCCATCACTTTCTGTGCCTGTGAATGATCAAGGCAACGCAAGACTACACCAAGAGGTGTTCTCTTATACAATTCTCCTTGCATGAGGACGTATTGGGAGGCTAACAAGCGTATGGCACGTTGTCCCCTTTTATCCATATCTGCTGGATAAGTGCCGTTGAGTTTGAAGTTCAGAATTGCTTGGAACCAAGGCTCCTCTGGGTTTTCTTCTTCATCTGTAATTTGGTGCACATAAGCTGGTTCTAACCGTCGTTCGATGCATAAAGGCATTTCTACCATATTACCCGGCATATTAATCAAAGATGCAAGTTTTGCAAGAGCATCTGCAAATTGATTCTCTTCTCGAGGTAGGTGTAGGTAGGTTACTTGATCGAAGAATTGGGCAACTTGGTCTATTCTGGCTTGATATGGTGCTAGACTTTCACTCCGAATTTTCCAAGACCCCGTAATTTTGTTGATGATCAAGATGAATCTCCATATACTCGAAGATTCTTGATGCCTAAGCCTACTACCGCTTGTAGCCCAATGAGGCAAGCTTCATATTCTGCTGCGTTATTTGTCACCTCGAAGTCGAGTTTGACAGAGAGTGGTGTATGCTCGCCTTCAAGAGAAATGAGCAACACTCCTATTCCAAATCCTCTTAAGTTTGACGCTCCATCAAAATAAAGGTCCCATGAGTCTACATCGGTTTGGAGTATGTCATCATCCCGAAACAACCAGGTGTCTATTGTTTGTGCATCATTAATGGGATTTTATGCGAAGAACTCGGCGACCACGCGTCCTTTTTTAACTTTCAGGGGTACATATTTGAGATCGAATTCTCGAGGCAGCAAAATCCATCTCGCTAGGCGTCCAATGAGAACGGGTTTTTCGAAGAGGTATTTGACAGGATCCATTTTGGAGTATATTTTGACGGAGTAACTAAGCATGTAATGGCGTAGCTTCTTCGTTGCCCACACAAGAGCGAGGCAAGTCTTTTTAAGTGGCGTATACTTGCACTCATACTCCAAGAACTTCTTACTAAGGTAGTAGATAGCTCTTTCTTCTTTTCCCACGGTTTGTGCCAGCATGGTTCCCATGGCTGTTTCAGTTACTCTGAGATATAAACCAAGAGGTTGATCTCGTTCGGGTTGCATGAGCACTGGTGGTTTGGCTAGTATCTTCTTGATTCGGTCGAACGCCTTTTGACAGTCATCATCACACATGTCGTGATCTGTTTTCTTTAGCTTTTTGAAGATAGGTTCACAAATCATGGCGAGTTTCGATATGAATCGACTTATGTATTGCACCTTACCTAAGAATCCTCTAGCTTCCTTCTATGTTTGAGGTTGCGGAATTTCGATTAGAGCTTTGATTTTGGAAGGGTCTATTACTATCCCTCGTTGGCTAACGACATATCCCAGGAGTTTTCCGGATGTTACTACAAACGCACATTTCTGAGGACTGAGCCTCATGTTGTACTTTCGAAGTCTTGAGAAGAATTTGCGAAGGTTCGCAATGTGCCCCTCTCTATCCTTGTACTTGATAATCATATCATCTACGTATACCTCAACTTCTTTATGCATCATGTCATGTAGTAGTGTAGTTGTGGTGCGTTGATATGTAGCTCCGGCATTGATTAACCCAAACGGCATAGCCGTGTAGCAATAGGTGCCCCATTGAGTAACGAAGGCGGTCTTGTGCATATCCTCTTTGACCATCTTGATCTGGTTATATCCCGTGTATCCAGCCATAAATTATAACAACGCGTTATCTGCTGTATTATCAACCAATATGTCGATATGTGGTAGAGGAAAGTCATCCTTGGTACTCATTTTATTTAAGTCTTTGAAATCAACACAAACACGGATTCTCCCATCCTTTTTGGGTACGAGTACTATGTTGGCTACCCAGTCTGAGTATTCGGATACTTTGATGAACCCGGCTTTAAATTGCTTATCGACTTCTTTTTTTATCTTAAGAGCCCATTCTGTCCTCATTCGACGAAGTTTCTGTTTTACGAGTTTGAAACCCGGTTTGATTGGGATTCTGTGCTCGGTGATATCCCTGTCAATCCCTGGCATGTCTTTGTAGGACCAAGCAAAAACATTTTTGAACTCGTGTAGGAGGTCTATAAAACTGGCCCATTCAGTAGAGCTCAAGGTCATCCCTATCCTAAGTTCTTGGGGTTCTAGTTCGGTTCCTACGTTGATGGGTTCAGTGTTTTCTATAACTGGTCCCTCTTCCCCCCTCTTGTAGTATTTCTTTGGCTATGTAGGGAGGTATTTCGATTGAGTCTGGGTCTGAGTCATCCTCATTATCATCGTAAACAGAATTGCATTCAGAATAACATAAAGAGTAAGCAGAACCTGATTTATTCATATTAAAATTTGAAAAGAGTTGAAACAAAGAAGCCATCTACTCGGTAGTCAGTGGCGGTAGAGGGACAGCTGTCGGGACATTTCCTGAACTACTGATACTACTCGATGCTAAGCTAGGGGAGTGGGAGTGACGACAAGAGGAGACTCTCTAGGGACTTTTCTAGACTCCGACTCTGATTCCGATTCTGACTCTGACTCGAATTCATCGTCTTTTGGTTCTCCTTTGAACATCTCTCCTTCTCCAGTGGTGAGCTTGAAGAGTCTTCCTTGGTTTTTCGTCCACTTGATCGACTTTCTCCATCCTTTCTGCTGATTTGAACTGGTTTCTGTTATCAATGCGGTAGGGTTGAAGTGATCATCTTGAAGTATCATGGTAATGATCTCGTCCTGCGTGGCTCTAACAAATCGTTCTTCTCCAAATAGTAGGCTAACAGCTTGTTCGTTTAAGCAAGGTGTTTGGCGAGTCTTGACGGTAGGAACCGTTTCTGTAGGAATAAAGTAGCAATCGTGAAAGACCTCGATTCCAGCTAGTTGCTTTCCTATGTAATGCCACGGCTCGGAAAACCCGTGAAAGCATTCTTGATCCCTTCTCTAACAAAGTATCCATTTAGGGTAGGGAGATAGGGTCGCATTTGGATTCCCACATTCTAGCGGTTTTGGAATTGAGTGAGCATTTCTAGAGCTTCTTCCTTGGTGGGTTTGTACCCTAATCCTAGTGGTATCCTTTGTGAGTCGCCCTCTTTGTAAGGTGTAAAGGTATTTCTTTGGACAGGATTCAATGGCATTCTCGGGAAGTATCCCTGAGATTTGAGCATGTGGTTGACCACTAAGTTAGAGTAGAGATCGAAGTACAAAGGCGCCAACTCACTCTCCACGAGGTTTATGCTATGGAAGCCTCCAAGTTCATATACTGGATCTGCAATTACTTAGTTGCTTGACCTTTTTCTATTACCGCCTTGATGGGTGACGAAGTGATCGTCACTACTTTACCGTCTAGTGGGATCTTGATTTTCTGGTGGATGTTACCACCTTGGAAGCGTGAATCCAAGATCTTCCCAGAAGTATGTTGAAGGAAGCTTCGATGTCCACTATTTGGAAGTTAACCTTTCGCTCAATCGGCCCTGTGGCTATGGTAAGATTGACTAGTCTTATCACCTTTCGTCGTGTACCATCATATGCGCGAACACCTTGATTGGTAGGGGTCCAATCCGAATCTTTCATGCCCAATCTGTATGCTGTTTTCAATCGTATGACGTTGACCGCCGAGCCATCATCTACCAAAATCATTGGCACATTCTTCTTTAAACAAATGACAGTAATGTAAAGAGCCAAGTCGTGACTAGCGCCGAAGGGCGGCAAATCTTCATCCGAGAAAGTAATTGGGTTGCTTAGCTTAGTCGAATCTTGGAAGACCAAGTTGACTGCGTCTTTAGGCATGGAGTCACGCGCCACGTTTAATTTGGCCAAAGCTTGCAGTAAAGCTTGGCGATGTGGGAATAAGCTCGTAACTAGTTGCCAGATTGAAAGATCAGCCTTTGTTTTCTGTAGCTGCTTTAGTAAGTGGTCAGTAGAGGTATACTCGCTATCATTTGATGTGACAACGTTGGTGTTGGTGATTTGACCATTTGCTACGGGACCATTTTGAGAAACGCTTTGATACGGACGCCCCGAACGAGTAAGGTGGTCTATATCTTGGTCCTCACTATTTTGAACTATTTCCTCACTGATTTTGACTAGGTAGTGCTCAGTGAGGTATTCATCTTCATCATCATCGGCACACACTCCAGTGATAGTGGCGAGTTCTCTCAACCTTATGATTTCAGCTTCTAAGTGGATGATTTGGTCGATTAGCTCATCAACCACGGCTACTACTTCTTGCATTGTAGCATTTTGAGAGAGATTTAGTGGCGCAGGTTCTTTAGGTGTTGCACTTGGATTACTTAGGGTTGCCACCACACTTTATAGTTCTGAGACTTGTCTATTCACACTCTTTGCCCATACAATAAAGTCGGTGATAGTAATGGAAATGGTGGAGTAGTTCCCTTCATCTTCTATTGCATGGATCTCATCTTCGAGTGGAAAAATGAGGTGTGAACAATCTAGGGTAGATTTTTCACTTGTAATCATCAGAATTCAAAGAGGATTTTGAGTATTGTTAGGCTTACCTCCAGGCGGTATTGGTAGGCGACCGTCTTCAATCATGTCTTAAAGTACATGTTTTAGTTTGTAACATTTTTCTGTGTCGTGTCTCTTACCTCTATGATATTCGCAGTATGAATTCTCGTCCCAGGATTTGGATTTCTTTTCAGGTTCAGGTGTAAGCCCTATAGGTTGGAGCTTACCCTGTTTCATCAATCTATTCAGAGCATTGGAGTATGTATCCCCAATGTTTGTGAACTTCCTTTGTGGATTATTCTTCTTTGATGGTTCGAGAAGGTTAACCTCATCAGTCTTGCTAGTAGAGCCGTAAGAACGACTTGTTGAGCCTTGATATCCACGACCTACAGTTTTGGACAAGATTCCTTTGCGGATGTCATTTTCGATCGTTGTCCCTAGTACAGTAAAGTCCTTGAAGGTTTTAATGTTTTTGTACCTCAAATGACTTGGATAAATGGGTTTTAAGTTGTCCACGAATTTTTCCACGAGGGTAGCTTCATTTGGACGCTCGACAAGTTGGGTACTAGTCTTCCTCCACCTACTTAGGAAGTCGGTGAAACCTTCTTTCTCATTTTAGGTAAGAACTTCTAAAGTGCGCATATTGACTTGGATCTCAGCATTATCCGCATATTGTTTAGCGAACTCATTTGCGGCGTCATCCCAAGTGGCGATCTTCTTGTCTTCTAGGGAATAGAACCACTGCTTCGGGATGGTATCAAGAGATGAAGGAAAGATCCTTAAGAACATCTCGAGTTTGATGCCTTTGATAGACATGTAGTCTTTGAAAGCACGAATATGGTTCAAAGGGTTTTCATGCCCCTTGAATTTTGGGATATTCGTCATGCTGAAGTTGGTTGGCAATTTGGAACTCACGGCCTCATACTTGCGATTTTTTTCCCTATAGATATCATCCCCTTTGGGATACATCAGTTGTTCCTCCAAATATTGGAGTTGTTTTTCAGCTTCAGTCAGACCTACGGGAGGGTTGACTTCTTATGCTCCCATAAAAGGTGGAGGATTATCATTCACGAAATCATTAACAAATTCATGAGGCACTTCATTTTTTGCAGGAGGCAACCTAGTTTCTACAGCAAAAATTCGGTCCTCGATTGTGTTGAGGCGATCATACACTTGGTCTTGGCTAGCTTGGAGACGAGTTAGTGCGGCTAGGATTAGATCATTACCATTCGGTGGTTGTCCATTGACACTTGCGTGACTAGTTCCAGGCATCTTGGAAACTGGATAAGAGATCGACGACGAATCAAAACACGATGACCATTCTAGCACACTTACTCAAAGAAAAGGTTTGACTCGTGAAGTGGGAGTGTGCCACTTGTGTCAAGTGAGGTTTGAAGAAATGACAAAGTTTGGAAATGTTGGTCCTAGTCAACTATAGTGTAGTTGTAGGAGTGGACTCGAATTGAGGTTTTGAAATGGGCTTTGAGGCCCGAATTCTGACTTGATAATTGGATAGAGTTTCGATTGGTTTTACGCTAATTTTGGCCTTTTTGCGAAAATTTTACATTTTACAAGAGGTTTTGAGTTTTACAAAATTCGTCATGGATTGGTTTAGAAAAATGGTTATCACATATAATACAAGCATTCATACAAGTATTATATTGGGATGCTGAGTGCATTTAAAAGGGTTTTGGTTTAAAGGGTGGGTTGCCATACCGAACAATCAAACCCGGGGTCTGTGGAGAGGCTCGTACCAAAAAGGAGTAAGGCCGATTCCTAGTCCATTCCCTCGAGTAGTGAAAGCCCTTGATATAAACAGGAGTAAGTACCATGGTATGGTTGACGTCAATCGCTATCCATCCTTAGGCCCAAATAAGCATTTGGACCGTCTAGACAGGACGATTGGTCGAATGGGTTGGGTTGGGCCTAGGAAGGCCGAATAAACGATCTAGGAAGACCGAGTTATGAAAACGAACAACTGTCTCGTACAAACTATTCCCTAACCTTGTTCAAGTTTCACCCTTGGCTACACGTAAGTGCATTAATCCCCAGCGGAGTCGCCAAACTGTGGACGCGGGCCCACGGGGTCGCTAGGGGAAATGAGCAAGCTTGCATTTGTGGAGTCACCACCAATTTATTGTGGAAAATTGGAAACCGTTTGAATACTTCGCGTCATGTCAGGACACAAAGTAGTGACATGAACACCAAGATTTTGTTACCCTTTGCATTCTATGGCTAGAATGACTCTCGTGGATGCCAATGAACATGGATGTTCACATAGATCTGGAGTAAGGGGTGAGGGTACGTATTAGGAAGCTCTTTTGATCGAACACCTAATCCCGCCCGCCTCGATAGCGGCCTCTACTAATGATTAGGTAAGTTATTCATACTCGATATGTTGAAGGTTATATGCATGCAATGCAACATCCATTATTTTGATCCTAGCATGTGAGAATTAACTAAATCGGTAAAACACGTAGTTTAACATGCATCAATGTCAAGTAGAAATTTAGGTTAATTGCATATGAGAGCATACAAACAATATGATAATAAAGAAATTAAAATACAATAATTGAAAAAGAATACAATAATTACAACGGTTAATTGATTTACGTCGAAAATACACTTAAAACGGATAAATTGAGAAAAGAAAAGGAAAATAAATTAACGAACAGATTACTAGTGATAATACGATTAATAGTTAATTAAATACGTAAGCTAATAAACTAGGTCAAAGCAGAAACGGGAGTTCAGAGGCAGAATTCAACCCGGAACTGGCGCAGTAGAGCTGCGTCCCTTGGAAGAGGCGTAACAGTCACTGCGTCTGTTCCTGAGGTGAATTCTGGATGTGAAGCCGGAACTGCATATTGTTAGTCTTCGTTGGTAATTTAATGCTTGATTATTGATATTTGACTGGGATAGATATGGTTTTGATGGATTATTTACATATGGATGGATCATAAAAACAATAAAACATGAGATAAAACTAATTAGAACAAATTAATTACAAGATTAATAAGGAATTAAATTAAGTGGGTTAATTAGGTTATTAATGCTAAGCTACTGACGATGATGACGATAAATAACAGATGAAAATATACAAAAGATGAATTTTAGAGACTTGATATTGATGAATCGAATCTCTAAAACCCGGATTTGATTTTAATGACGAAAACCCGCAAATATGGATTATAAGGGATTTAAGTCGGAAATTACAGATGACAATTTACTAATAAATTATATGTCAAAATTATCATGTTAATGAAATAAGAACAAGCAAAGGCGAAACAAAATAAACAGACGAATTGAACAAAAGACGAAGGATGAAGAAGGAAAGCAGGAACTGCGGCAGCCTTCGAAGAGGCGCAGCAGGTGCTGCGTTCCTTCTCGACATCTGTCTCCCGTCAATCCATAAAAAGGGTTCGAATAAAGGTTTCATAAATCCGTTTTGAATGTGTTTTCGACGTAAACCTTACAATAATGATTACAAAAAGTAAAAACAATAATAAAAGATGGGATTTACACCCTCAGACTTACATGTTTGACGAAAACGAGATTAACTAAGTTAAAGTTTAGTGATGCTCGACTCGAACGTATGACGAAAGTACCCTATAAGAGGAAATTAAACAAGATTGATGAAGTTGATTGATGTGGAGTTGGTCAAATTGGTCGGTCATGCAAAACGAGGCTAGTACTCAGAAGGATCCGAGCTTACGTGGTCGAAAGTTCAAGCACGTAGACGCCAAAAAGCAAGAGCGTGGTCTTAGAATGCAAAGGGAGAAGAGAAGGGCGGACACTCGCGTAAGAAATATGAGGAACGAAGGTCCCTATTTATACTAATCACTCGAAGGAATTAAGGTTTCGGTAAAACTTTGGAAGTAAATCTCGAAAAGATCTTAAAATACGCAGAAAGGAGATGGGGAAGAGGCGCAGCAACCACTGCGTCTCTTGGAAGAGCCGCAGCACCTGCTGCGTCCTTTTCCAAAAGGTTTCCTCCTGCGGAAGAAAGATTTTCCGCGTTTCTATTATGGAATTGCGGTTGATCTTAATTTCCTTATTTTATAAAATATAATTTCGGGATATAATTTACCAAAGATTAAAAGATTGAAAATATGGAATATAAATATCCGGAACATTCCAGAATATTCTGACTCGGCATTCTAAACGGTTTAGAAAATGAAGACGGTTTTTGGCCCGGACTCCAAATGTACTCTAATTACTGTCAACACGACCGTAACGGCACGTAGATGATGACCAAGGGGTAGACACAGGTATTTGAGCTATCACTTGACGATAAACTTACAAATTGTCATAAATCGTTCCGTGTACCAAACATGCGGCCAATCATCACCGGGTGGCTTGCGGGAGGTGCAGAAATGAGGTATCTACACACCCGCACCCTTTCCTACAACCGTCAATGCTGCCACCTATCGCCCTCGCCAACACCAACAGTACACCAAAACCTACTCCCACCCATCACCTTCCCCTGCCCTTGTTCCCACACCCCCATCTGCCACCACTAACTCCCGCACCCCTGCCCCCTTCAAAGGCAAATGCAATACTGTCGTGCAATGGCCATGTTATCTCATCCTGCTACAAGTTCTAATATGACTACCCTGACGTTGTTTTTCCAACTTCCAACTACAACTCACCACGTCAATCTCAGCCTCCACCACAAGCCCATACCGCCACCACCAATCAACCCTCAACCTCATCTCCTAAACCGTGGCTACTAGACAGCGAAGCCACGCATCATATCACCAATGATCTTAACAACCTCGCTCTCCACACTCCCTATAATTGAAACGATGAACTCCTTATCGGTGATGGTTCTGATCTCCCAATTTTCCATATAGGTTCTTTTACTCTTCTCACTGTTTCTCGTTCTCTTCAATTTCATAATGTTTTATTTGTTCCAAAAATTTCTCGTAACATACTTTCCGTCTCACAATTTTGCAACGATAACAATTCTATTTTTGAATTCTCACACAATTATTTTGTTTTAAAGGACCGGGATACGGGCCACACTGTCCTTCAAGGCAAACCGAATGGAGGTGTTTATGAATGGATACCCACGTCGTGTGCAGCACACTTGAGTCACGTCTCTAACTCGCTCGACTGACATCACCGTCTTGGGCATCCGTCTACCAACGTCCTCAACTATCTTCGTTCCAAGTTTTTATCTAATTTTAAGATTCCTGTAATTCGTGTGCCATCAATAAGAGCCACAAACTCCAGGTTTCAACTTCTACTATTATTTCTAAGGCACCTTTAGATTTATTATTTACGATGTATGGTCTTCGCCTATTACCTTATATGATTCATTCAAATATTATATCATCTTTGTTGATCATTTTACGAAATTTGTGTGGCTCTATCCCATGAAGCAAAAATCTGATTCCACTGTAATTTTAATCGTTTTCAAAAGCTTGTTGAAAAATATTTTAACCGACCAATCCTTCAAATTTTCTCCGATAATGGAGGTGAATATGTTAAACTGTCTCACACTCTAGCTGACAATGGCATTGGCCATCCCACCTCACCTCCTCAAACCCCCGAACTTAATGGGTACGCTGAAAGGCGACATCGTCACATTGTAGAAATAGGGCTTGCCCTTCTTACTCGTGCTAACCCGCCTCCACAATACTGGCCTCATGCCTTCACCACCGCATCCTATCTCAACAACCGTCTTCCAATACCCACCTTAGACAATATGTCTCCCTATCTAAAACTATTCGGCCATCCACCAAACTACACCAAACTCCGCTCCTTTGGATGTCTATGTTATCCTTGGCTACGACCGTACACTCGCCACAAACTTGACCCCCGCTCCAAACCCTGTGTCTTTGTTGGCTACTCCCCGACACTCATAAAGTCTATGTATCCCGTCATGTTCAGTTTGTTGAAACCCAATTTCCGTATCCTTCTCTTGTGTCTCCCTCGTCTACCCCGATCAACCCCACCTTTGTCAACTGGTTTCCAGAAATTATTCCCGCTGCCCCCCCCCCCACCCCCCACCCAACCACCCTATTGTACCTAGTTATACCTGAACCAACCACCCCTACCTCCCTTGCTTCCCCCCTTCCCCTGCCACACCGTCCACTCCTGACAACTCCCCCAATATCCATTCTCCTGTCACGCCTGCCACGTACCACATTCCACCTCCTCCACCCCCACCACCTCTGCCACACCCTCACCTCACTCACCTCTCCAACAACATCGTCAAACCCAACCCAAAATATGCTAAACTTGCCACCCTTACACCCCCTTCTCGCCTACCAAATACTGTGAAACAGGCCCTTGTCGACCCTCAATGGTGAGAGGCCATGGTCACTGAATACAACACTCTTATGCACAATGCGACATGGACCTTGGTCCCACCTCACCCCTCTCACAATGTGATTGGTTGCAAATGAATTTTTCGAGTTAAATATAAACCTGATAATTCCATTGACAAGTTTAAAGCTCGTTTGGTTGCAAAAGGATTTCTTCAACGACCGGGTATTGATTATTCCGATACCTTCAGTCCAATCGTCAAACCTACTATGGTACGTACTCTCCTACTCTTGCTCTTACTAATGGCTGGTTGTTTCGTCAACTTGACATTAACAACGCCTTTCTTCAAGGCTCACTAACTAACACGGTATACATGTCTCAACCACCCGGGTTTGTTAACCCTGAACACCCAACCCATGTTTCTTGTCTCTCCAAAGCTATTTATGGCCTCAAATAGGCTTCTCGTGCCTGGTATACAACCTTAAAAACTCACTTACTGTCTTGCAGTTTCAAAACCTCCATTGCTAATCAGTCCTTGTTCCTACCATCATCTTCCGCTCAAAAAATTTACTTACTTGTTTATGTTGACGATATTATCGTCACCGGTCCGAACTCTACCCATGTGTCGGCCTTCATTCACAATCTTGCTGCTGCATTTTCTTTGAAAGACCTAGGACCATTGTCCTATTTTCTTGGGGTTGAGGTCATTCCTAATAAGGATGGTCTCCTCCTCACTCAAACGAAGTATATTCATGACCTACTTGTTAAACACAACATGCTCGACGCCAAACCATATCCCACTCCAATGGTTACTCACCCTCGGCCCAGGCAAGGAGGGACTCCCCTCCTGAGTGCTGATCATATGGCCTATCGAGCTACTCTTGGTAGTTTACAGTATTTGTCCTTCACTCGTCCAGATATTACGTTTTCTATAAACAAGTTAGCACAGTTTATGCAACGTCCCACTATTGAATGGTACATCCCACGTTGGTCTTCAATTATTTCGTGCCTCCCCACCTCGTCTTCATGCATACTGTGATGCCGACTGGACTGGTTTTGTCACTTATCTTGGTAAAAACCCGCTCTCTTGGGCGTCCAAAAAGCAACGCGGTCTGGCTCAGTTGTCTACTGAGGCTGAGTTTCGAGCCGCCGCTGCTACCACTGCTGAAATTGTTTGGCTTCGGTCTTTGCTTCATGAGCTTGCTGTCCCGGTTATGTCTTTACCTGTCATTTACTGTGACAATTTGAGTGCGACACATTATTTTGCAAACCCTGTCTCTCACTCCCGAATGAAGAATTTGGCACTTTCTTTTCATTTTGTTCATGAATATGTTCAACAACAGAAGCTTCGTGTTCAACACATTTCGGGTGATGATCAATTGGCCGACGTTCTTACTAAACCTCTTGCTCACCAGCGGTTTACTACTTTGCTTTCCAAGATTGGTCTCTCGTTCGGATCGTCCATCTTGCGGGAGCGTGTTAGACGTATCTAGAATTCTCTCGAATTATTTTCCATGATTTTGTAATTTCCTAATTGTGTAATTTTTCCTAAATTCCTAGTTTTAGTTTAAGGTAAATATTCCTTTCTTTCTTGTGTGTATTTAGTATATAAGCATCTCTTGTACCCTATTATTAATTATCAATAAAAATTATAACCTTTCATAAATCTTACAGATACCTAAGTTCCAAGGATGCCTCATATTTATTATCATAGGATCACCCACTTTATCTTAATCTTTCGATATGGGGACAATTCTATTATTTATACGTAGTATATTTACCTCACCAACATTATTTTTCAATGTGGAACATATAGCATACTATGAATTTGTGATTTTTAACTTGTGCAAATTATATAAAATTTATAATCTAATGATAGCATTTGTTATCACGGATCTAATTATATTATTTTCATAATTTTATAAATAATGATTTTTTATCAAATGAAATGTAAAAAATTTCATGTAAAAAATTGAAACATGACTCGAATATAAATTAGGAAATATATACTATATGCTATATTATAATAACTAATAATTTCTCTAATTTATTCTTTATATCAAAAACTATTATTTATGAAACTTTCATGATTTTTGATGACGTGGACAACTTAAAATTGCTTGAAAAAAGTCTCTTTTCTAAATATATATAGATTAACACATCTTAAAAATTCCCGCTTAAAATTACCGCCCATATATGTTAAAGAGTAACGAAATTGCGCTCAATTGACTAATTTTTATTCTCTAAATATACTCTAACCAAATCTTTTCTAAATATACCCATTGTTAATTAGCTTCGCTAATTAACTACACTAATTGAAAGTATCTAACGTAAATACATATATACTGAAATGATTTATACAATATTCATCAATCTCTACCTAGATTGTCTCGCAAATTCCTTCCCTTCTTAATCTCCCTTTCTAAGAGTATAAAAATTCTCTTTGTTTTCCTACAAATTACATATATCTCAATAAGAAAACAAGAGAAATTTTTTCTTATAAAAAATTATTTTTTCCTTAAAATATAATCTTATAATTAAACTCTAATCTTTTAATTAAATTCAAAATTTTGATATTTTCACTATAATAAAATAATTTGGTATTAAACTATAGACTATTAGTTGCTAAATTTTCATAATACAAGAATTATTTTTCTAGATAATAACTCGACACATATGTACTATTAGGTTTGTGACAATAAATAAAATAATTTATAAAAATTTATAAAATGAAATCTGAGGTTTTATGGTAAAAAAAAATAATTTCATAAAAATACACATTTCATAACTTTATTCAATTCTTTGATTAGTTTTACATTTCGTTTTTTTTTTTCTCATATCAAAATACAACTGAGTGAGATATTAAATATTACTGAGGTGTCATTTAAAAAATATAAATAATATCCTAAAAAAATAAAAGCTCTATATTTAGAGTCACTTAATTTTTTATTAAGTACTCAAATTAAAACGCAACATTCCAATCAACAATTGAATTGCCGATATTTTATAAATTAATAATTAAGCCAATGGTATTAATATTAATGACAAACCATGAAATTTTCAAAACCGTCACAACTCATAAGTATACAAATTACAATAAATCAAAATCAAAATTTCGTTAACTCCGAAATATGGCCACATTTACAAAAAAATTATCTCTCAAGAAAAAAATACAATTATTTACGATCTCTTGCAATTAAATCATCATTGAATAAAAAAATTTATATTATCAGTACTTTAATCATTAGAATTTTTATTTATACCGAAAAAAATAAAATTAAATCAATACAAAAACATTTAAAGTAACCTTATTAACCCACGTCATTATATGCATCCCTTTTTTGTAAAAAAAAAAAAAAAAAAAAAAAAAAAGGTAAACGTGTGAGCCGTAGCAAAGAATCCCCTTTCTATAAAATCTTAAACAATTTAAGCAGTTCTATTGGTTCCTTGATTTCAGGAGAATGAATTATTTTTTATTTAGGTAGAGTCCCCCATGTTCTATGTACATATTTAATTATTCTCTCATATTTTTATCAAGTAAATATGTTACACTCGCCCGCAAGGGTGGAGTCTAGTGGTTCAAACTTTGGTGAAATTCCCAGGAGATCCAGGTTCAAGCCTCCCTAAGAGTCTGTCACCCTCGGGTGGCTTACCTGGTATACGTGTTCGGAGTCCATGCCTAATAGACTTCGAGCCTGTCACCCTCGGGTGGCTTACCTGGTATACGTGGTTTGCAGGCTATCACGTATACCCGGGGTTTACCCAGTGCGCATCGAATGTAGCGGCTACGGGTTCCCTCGTCACCAAAAAAAAAATGTTACACTCCATTATACTTTCATAGTTTTATTAATGATTATTCGATTTAATTCTAACACAAAAAAAATGGATAATTAAAAATAGATCCAGAAATTGAAAAAAAAAAACAGAAATCATTTAAAAGTCAGATATATATACGAAGTAAGTATTAAATTATTCATTATTGAAATAAAAACGAAGTGCATAACAAATTGACTTTTTTTAAAATCGAAAAGATAAATGTATCAAATAATAAATAAAAATATCTTAAAGAATTAGTCAAATTTAAAAAATAATCTGATAAAAATAGAAAAAAATAATCCAATAACTGAACATTTATTTTTGGTCTTTATAAAATCATGATATATATTGATCTAAAATAAATTATCAGATCTGACTATTAATCGAAAAAATAATTCTAAAAAAAATATCTTTTGTAGTTATTGTTTCCAAATCAATTTTATAAGGAATATTTGTAACAAAAAAATTTAAAAGATAAATGACATTAAAAATAACAATATTATCAAAAAACATATACGGTACTCATTAGTAGTGTTTGAAAAATCTCGGAGAATATAACATTTACCAATATGAAGCTTTTTAAATCGAAAATATATTTACTAAATATCACATGCAAATGAATTATTATTATGAAAAATTAATTTATTAAACAACAGAAAATATAATCGTGATAAATCGATTTACAAAATAATTGAGAGTAAATAGTTAATTTAAATTTAAAAAATACTCAGATATTTCATTGTAGCATACTTACATGAATCTATATTAATTATTGAAGTTCTTTTTTATGTACATCGCAAATGATGCTAAAAAAATAGAATAATAATTAGAGATGGATGATGTAGATAATTGTGAAAAAATGACATGATTAGGTTTAGTGAAAATTGGAAATTGGAAAAAATGAAAGGAATAAGAGTGAGCTTGAGAATTGAGATAGGTAGGTAGAGGGACCTAGAATATGGGAAGGAGAAAGTGAGTAAATTGATTCTGATATAAAAATTGTTCTTTGTAATCATTAGGTTAAGTGGGGGTGGGTTTGGATTTTCATTATGAGTGGTTAGTTTAAGATTTATTTAAGCTTGGTTTAATTATTTGAGCTCATAAGTACTTATATATATTGATTTTTGTGGGATTAGGTTTTCATTATGGGTGTTCAGATTATGGTTCGTTTTACTTTGGGCTTATAAGTATTAATTTACATAAGTGAATTTTGTAAATAACTCCTTTTTATGTTCTAATTTTTACAAATAACTCCAATTTATGTCCGTTTTTACTAATCTATAATTATTATTAAAAGGGTAAACCTTAAAAGCCACGTAGACAATGTCACCTTGCATAATCAAAATTCCACGTCGCCGGTTATAGAAAGCCATGTCATTATTTCTTATTTAAAAAGAAAACAAATTCACCCATTAAATGTAAATAGCATAACAAACATTAACTTTGCCTTTTTTTTTAATTTTTAGATAAATTAAACAACCACTAAAAATAAATTCATTCTAAATTTAATTTTTTTTTCTTTATTGTTAGAATATTTTAAGCAACAAATAAATATCACATAATTATACACCATTTATAAAATAATAAATAATTTGTAAATATTAAGAGCAAATAATAACATACTTAACATTAAACATTAATATTTTAATTTTTAAAACTATAATAGGTTAAACAAAAAATTAAAAATTTACATCACTCTAATTTTAAATTTTTTATATGTGCATATGTTGCCTTGTCTTTTATTTATAAATTATATTTATAAATTTATTTATTTATCAAATTTAATTTCATAAGATAACTTCCTAAACAATTCTCATGTAATGTGAATTTTGTAAAAAAAAAAAAAAAAAAAAAAAAAAAACTTTTCCATTTCTTTCTATTTACTCTATATTTATGTCTAGAATAAATATGCTAATAATGAAAATGAATACTCAAAAGTCATGAAACCTTTCTACATAATTATGTATATACTCCCTCACATTCATAATAAACCTCCCATTTCATTTTGGCACAAAAATTAAGGAAACACACTACCCCACCTTATAATTAAATTTGGACCACACAAATACACTACCCCACCATACAATTAAATTTGGACCACACAAACACTTACCAAAAAAGGAAATAGGGAGGTTATTGTGAATAACCGAAAAAGGAAATGGGGAGGTTTATTATGAATGGGAGGGAGTATTAACTTTGGTAATAATAATAAAAAAAAGTCTAATAGTCATAAAATGCATCCTCATTTGGCAATATAAATGTTTTATGGAAGGCAACATTTGTGAGCCAAAATTCAAGCCAAAATTCTTTTTACCCCTATTGCCAAAAAAATTGTATGTATGTGTGGAGTTGAACTATTAAAAGGTAAATATACTTATATCTTTATAATTCAATGCCTATTTCTTACCTTATTTAAGAGAAAACTTAAATTAATAATGATAAGGTTAATATTACATAAATCAAATTCCACCATTTTATTTTTTATTAATCACTCTCTGGATTTTTTTTGTATGGATAGTTAATTGGAGAAAGAAGACTATATGAAGAAGAGAAATACTATAATTGCTTAAACAAACAGTCCCCCCATTACACTCAATACTATGTTATAAACTAACTACAAGATTGACAACATGAATGTGAATGAGTAATTGTTTTTAGGTTTATAATTTTTTTTTTATTTCAGAAACTTTCAACTATATGTTTTATTTGGATATGTGTTATTTTTTTATCCATCATTTTTTCTTTGAAAAATAGCTCTCATAGAATGAAATTGGAGTTGCAAGGATCTCAATCTTTTTAACAAGTTGGACAAAAAAATCTCTTTTGGTATTAATAATGGCTAAAGGTAAATTATTGTCTAATACTTATGCGTACATGTCATATTATCTTGTGTGTATGTCTTATAACACAAATGAGATTGCAATGAGATTTGTAGTAGGCTATCATTTAACTCATTTTATCTTTTATGCAAAATTTTAAAATTTAGAATTTTTGATAAATTGATATAAACGATATATTAAGATTATCATTTATTAAACTTCATAATTATGCTACTATTAGAAAATATGATTTATGAGAATTAAAAGATTGAGAAGATAAAAAGTCCTATAATTCTATAGCTTCTTAACTCCTTACATTTCGAAATTTATTATTCTCAAAAAAAAGAAGAAAAAAAAGGATCGATAATTTAATATTGTGGATTAATTTACTCTTTCCTCTTCACGTACTAATTTTATTGGCCTAAATGACAAAGGGACATTCAAGCTTTCACATAGAAAATTTAGTACATAATCTATACAATCTAATTAAAAGGTAATCTTAAGCATTTATCACGAATTATTGAATTTATTAAAGATAACTATTTTTTTAAACCGCATGTTATTAGTATATTAATCAAAATAAACAACTAAAGTATAATATATAATTTTGAAAATAAACCAAAGTTGTCAAATAAATAAGACACTAACCGACTAACTTTTATGTATTCCAAAACTATATTTTTTAAATGGATCAACTAATTGCGCAGACAAGTATAAATAAAAAGATAAAAATAACAAAATTAAAACAGATTAACCCGTGAGTTTCACGGGTCACAAACCTAGTTACCACCTTAAATATCACTTAATCACAAAAATTACCACCAAATGTCGATTACGCTAACGAATTTTATAAAACCCGATCTATATACGACATTCCGTCTTAAACTTTTACAATATACCTAAACTACCCTTACCTTATCTATTAAATCCCCCTCCCTCAAACTAACACAACATTCATTTACTCCCTCACCCAAATCAAATTGACAAACCCAACGCCCAAATCAATTGTTCATCTCTCTCTTTATCACATGTATTTAACTCATTTACAACTGAAATTTCTTCTGCGTTTTCCCCAATTTAATACCTAATGTGAATTTCATTTGCTTGATTCTTCAGTTGCATTTCAAATCCAGTAATTTCAGAACTTCTACTTATTTTCTAGGATTTACAATGCTAGAAACTGGATGACTATTTAACTGGATGGCTATTTAATCTAGTTGATTTTTTAGAGTTCCTTTAATTAATTTAAGTTATCATTTATATTTTCTCTTGTTCATCTCTTTATTATTCGAAACTCCGGTTGATTTCCGTAATTATGATTTCAGGTGATTGTAAATGGCGCCTGGAATTAAGGTAGAAAATTATAGTGTTGAAAAATGCAAGTGTGGAGTCCCCGCTGATATTTGTACATCTCATACACAAAAAAGAAAAATTATGGGAGCAGGTTTGAGGGATGCAAATTTTACAAGGCAAATTCCGATTTGCGCGGTTGCGGACATTTTAAGTGGATTGATCAAGCAGAAAAGCAATGAGAGAAGGACGTAATCACGGATATATTAGCATCCAAGAAGAGTATGGACAAGGCTTACATAGATTTGGTTAATAGAAATGAGAAACAAGCAAAGGGTTTGATGCTCCTATGTATTGCAATTGTATGTTGAGGTATTCTTGTGTGTATTAGTAAGCTAGGTTATTAGTAAGCTAGGGTAGTTAGGTTAGTAAGGTGACAATGAAATTTGTAGTAGATTAATTGGGTATTGCAATTATCAAATTGAGAATGTAATGTAACTTTTGTGTAATGCACTTTGAATGAATGACAACAATTTCATTTGCACAATTATGTTAGTATGGTTGTGTGCATCTTCTCAAATTGATGTGATAATTAGAAGTTGTTTGCTGCTGAAGTACTAAGGCTTGACATGGGGAGGACCATTGAAAACACTAAATGCTTTAACTCATAGCACCAAAAGCATTAAAGTTCACAACTTCCACCACAACACTAAAATTTTACCAAGTGTTGCAATGCTCAAATTGTACTGACAAATGTACTATTACCACCAACCATGTATAACAGCAAATTACTACATAAAAGTGCTGAAATTATACTGACAAATGTACTATTACAAATCACACCACCTAACAAAACAAGTCCCATTATATTCATAGTTGAGTTCCTGACTCCACTGTTGGTTGGCTGCCACTCATTTGACTAAGAAATGTTTAGTGTTAAGCCTTGGTTGCCCTCCTCTGTTCCCTTTTTTCCTTGCAGCCTTCACTCATTCTGAGTTACTAGGAGGTCTAACACCTTTGCTTTTTGTGATGGGGTCAGACATATTATTCTTACATCCCTTGATATCATGTCCTAGTGTACCACACCTACCACACTTGTTGGACTTCGTGACCCTTTTTACTTGTGACCCTTCACCATGTTCTTTTCTCCTTTTTTTTCTTTGATGGTCTACCCGGCATTCTTCTCATCAGTGGTGGGAGAGGCTCCTCTTGGTCGGCTTTCTCCCAGTGTGCTACCCCAGGCATAGGGTCTGTTGCAGGTGTGTAGGCCAATAAATACTTGTCCTTTGAATAGGCTTGGTCAACATAATCTTCGGAAACGTGTCTTTGTTCAAGTATACAAGCCATTGCATGAACGCAAGGGATTCCACTCAACTCCCAGTGTTTGCAATTACACACTTGGTTTATCAAATTGACTGTGAATGAACCATCCTTTTAGTCAACCTCAAAATTGGTGTTTCTGAATGAGTAGATTTTACAATACCTCTTCTCAGCTATAATCCTCTTAAAGCATTTGTCAATATATGGCATAAAGGGCTTCTCATACTTGTTAGCCCCTTCCCTTTTTTCATAGTGTCTCTTCATTATATATCTTCACATCCACTCTATTTGAGTCAGAATTGGCTTGTCTCTTGCATCCTTCAACATAGCATTGAAGGATTCACAGAGGTTGTTGGTAATCATGCTACTCTTACAAGTGGTTCTGAAAGCATGCCGACTCTAATGCTTGGGTGGAATACCTTGACATACTCATGGGCAGGCTGACTAAGAAATTTGATGCCCTCAAGAGCTGTCAAATACTCAACTTAAAGCATTGAATATTTTCAATAACTATGGATGCAATGGATGGACTAATAACATAAAGTTTCTAAAATGGTTAAATATCAGACAACATTCAATATCATTTCCTTACCTCTGTTGTGGCCCATGCTGCTTGCCAAAAGCTATCTTTGAATGCTTGGCCACCAAATCATAGCTTGAAATTGGCCCAAATATGCCTAACACAATATCTAATCTTACCTTTAGGGAAAATAACATTCATTTCATCGATAAGTCCCCGACATCATTAAATACAAATTGATTAGAATTTGATAAATAGTGGCCAAGCAAAGATAAAATTTTAGGATAAGAAAGAAAAGAATGTTATTATCTTTTGCCTATCAGACATCATTGTAAGACCTTGACCCTCATCAAAGCCTACGTCTTTCACCAATAAATCAAGAAACCACTTCCAAGAGTGAGCATTCTCCACCTCCACAACAGCCCATGCAACAGGGAAAAGGTTGTTATTCCCATCCATAGCCACTGCTGGCAAACACATCCCAGGGTACATCCTTTTTAAATGACAATCATCCACACCAATAAGAACTACTTTTAAACCCTTCCTTACAAGCAACAAGGCAAATATACATCCTCTGAAATATTGGAGGTGGTCTGTCAACCCTATCAACCATTACATATGAGGTTGAACTTGGGTTGTATTTAATAATGGTTTTACCATAATCCCATACTCTACTATACTGCTCATTAGAGTTACCCCATATTATCATTTTTGCCCTAGCTCTTGCTACTCAACACTTATGATATCCAACATCAACACCTAGGTCTAATTTGACCCTATCTTAAGTAGCCTTCAATCTTCAATGTGGGTCAGACCTCCAAACGACCAGGCATTTATCTGCCAAAAATTCAGGAGTGACCATTCTGTTTTGGGTTGTATAAACATAGATGTGCTCCAAGTCATAGTCTTAATCTGATAAGTCATGTCATCATCCCCCATTTTGGTGGTATGCAACCTGAATAAACATTTTCTTTCATAACCACAGGTACACCTAGACAACCTTGACCCATTAGCATTCCAAGGGCATTTACATCTGTGTTTACAATACATAGTTGCCCTTCCATTCACATTGTGAGAAAAGTAAGGTTCTTACCCATCCTCAATGGTATGCTGCGTTATGGTCTTCCTAAACTCATACACTAATGAAAATTTTAACCCAACCCTAAGCACTATGGGTTTGGCAAAGTCTATATCAGGGTTAGATATGTCATAAGCGCTAGCCTCTTGATCTGAACCACCCACACTATTGTCATCATCAGAAGCTACTACATGAACATTCAAATCATCAACATTAAGAATGTTACTCCTAACTCTGTTTCTTGTCTCCCTAGTTTTTGCACATGATTGATTAAGATTCTTATTTACTGTATCAATCAGTGATTCATCAATTATATTAGTGAACAACTCTTTATCCTCCACAAAATCACCACCAACTTCATTATTGTCAATATCAGGTTCACTTAACTGACTATCTTAAGTCCAATAACCATCATCAAATCCATTACCACCATCAAAGTCCTCATCAAACTCTTCATCAATTATTTCATTCTCAAACTCAGACACCACTTGTTTACCCTTTTGCTTATCAGATAGCAACACAACATCACTATTACTCCCCTCATTTTCCCTCTCATAAATTTCACTCAGTTTTCTCCTAGTTGGTAGTTTATCTAACCTTCTAACAGGTTCCAAAATAGGTGAGGTTGCAAGTCTCGGTGACCTCCTAAGTGGGTTAGGACTGCTTGCAAACAAAGGGCTTCTCCTTAATGATATAGGGATGGCCATCATTTGAACACTAGGATCAGTTACACTGTCCAAAGGAAAAATTGGATTCTTGGTCTTAAGGGTCTTTGTAACTGACCCTTTTCTAGCACCAATGAAGTAAATGTCAAGTTTATTATCTTTATCCCTTGATTTCAACAGGTTTATCATTTGGCTTTCACTATTCAATCTCTGCATCCCAGTTGCCACACTCTTACCTTTAAGCTTAAAGTAAGTTTCAAAAGGCTGACCACCCATAAGCTTTGACCCAGTGTTCATTACATCAGTATAAGAGAATCTATTAAACACAAATCCAAATTGCAAACTTGATATCCCCTCAGCATAAACAATTTTCCCCTTTTTATTAGTCTCAAATTTAACACCATGTTAGTATCTAATATCAAATGTGAAATTATCAATAGAATCATACATCCTACATAAACATTAAGCATCAGTGTTGAAAGCTAATATTAATTACAATTTAATATTGTAATTTCACAATATGTATCTTTTATCACTTACTAGTAAGTAACAAATTGTTGCTTGTCTTTTGTTCGCAAATCGTAACTATTAAGTATCTAATTAGTTTACTGGGGCTGCTTGCACCTACTTTATTTTATGTATTGCTTGTAAAGAAAATATCTTCTTCTTCATTCCATGATATTTTTAATATTCCCATTGCTTAAGGTTGAGCTATGTGGACGAAAATCAACTGCAATGTTTTAGCAAAAAAAAAAATCAAACTATAAAGTACCTGAAAATTCTTCAAAATTAAAATCTCTTGACTAGCTTGTGGATAGGGTAAGGGTAGTTTAGGTATATTGTAGAAGTTTAAGACGGAATGTCATATATAGATCGGGTTTTAAAAAATTCGTTAGCGTAATCGACATTTGGTGGTAACTTTTGGGATTAAGTGATATTTAAGGTGGTAATTAGTAAAAACGGACATAAATGGGGGTTATTTGTAAAAATTAGAACATAAAAGGGGGTAATTTACAAAATTCAGTTTACATAAGTTCATAACGACTTATATCAAATTATCAACAGTTTCACAAGCATTTAAATTATAATTATGCGTCATTTATTTTCAATACTTTTGAATTTAGAAGTATTTTTAATATTGAATCACGTGAAATTATATCCCTATAAGTATAATTTGTAACATAGTTTTATCATTATTGACATTATATATCAAATATTCAAATTATTTTATTATCATTTGAGAATAATATATGTCAAATCCGTGTATTTTTTGCATGGGCTCAAACTAGTTTGGATTAAATTTAGAAAAACCTCTATGTTTAGGCCCCACCTATGCTCATATTAACAATAGAAAATGAATAAGATGTGTATTATTGATATGAATAATTAACATACAAAATCTACATGTATATATACTAGTACTAAATATATGCTACCTAAATTAGATTCATAAAATTAGGAGTTGATATATACCTAGTATAAAAGCTAGGTTTTTTAGAAGGCTCATATTGGTTCCTATTTTTTAGAAGTGGGAATTTGTTTTTGTTGAATAGGAACCCACGTTCACACTGGGCTTTAATTAAGCTCGAAAGATCATTTCATTGAGCAAAGCATGTGCATAATAAAAACCATATATTATACAATATATGGTCAGTGCCAATACCATAATAAATCCCATACTAAATCCCCGAACATAATTTATACAAATGTTTTAATCAATACATATTTCGGATACAAAAAAAATTACAAAATCCTAATCCTAATTTGTAAACAATTAAAAATCATAATTTATGAAGGATTATGATTAAAAAATACTAATACTAAGACCAAAAATTACAAATTGAATATAATTACAAAAAAAATCAAAAAAAAATCATTTGTTATGATTTCCGTCTTGATAGCTACACAAATAAAATTCCTATACACCAAATAACACAAGTGTTAATAACAATTAAAACAAATTCATATAATTATGATTCATAATGTTATAAAATATACAGAATTTAGCAAAACTAATAGCAAATTCTTATAATCATAATGTTAAAAAACACATATGGAAAGATTTTAACGAATATAAAAAAAAAAAAATTACTTTTTTTTTTAAAAAAAAAAAAAGAAAAAATATGAGTTTTACAAAGAATTAATATGAGAATTAAATGGGCTTAATTAACCTCATAATGTTAATTACAATAAAAAATATCAATTAGATTGAGAAGTCGTTTTATGCAATCTATTTAATGCAAATTTACATTGTGAAAATTAAGGACACTAATCAAATTGTTGGATGTCATCAAAATTAACCGAAAATTATAGGATTAACATTAGGTTAATTAAGCCACTTAATTGGTATTGTTTTAAGTAAATTAACATTATTTGTGACAAATTACAGACACTAATCAAATCGCATGTCATCAAAAAAGGGTGAAATTAAGTTTGTTTACCTTGATGTTGATCGCCGTTATTATGAACTCATTTCTTCATCTTCTTTGAACCCGATTGATTTATGATCTCCTATAGTGCGGCAGATAAGTGCTAAATGACATAATGAGGGGAAAAATAATGGCGGCGTGACTGCGTGAGACTGTGAGAGGGACTGAGGGATACGTCTATTTATTTGTATGTGAGGATGAGAGATTGTATTACAGATGAGAGGTGAAGATGGGGGGTGTGATTTTGTTTGAATGTGAGGATGAGGGCGGCGTCATTTGGTGTATGTGTGTTTGAATGTGAGGATGAGAGTTGAATGTTATGAGTGGGTGGGTTTGGTATGAACGGCCCAAATTGTGTATGAGTGTATGACCTATTATATTATTTGGTTTATGACCATAAAGTGTGAGAGAGAGACATTCATACAGTACTTCAAAAGTTTGCGACGAGTTAAGTACTATTTATGTAGGTAAATAAGATAAAACAGAATGCTACTTTCGAGGCACTCAACTTTTGTCTTATCTATTCACATAGATAGCATTTGATTTGTCGTAAGCAACATATGAGAATTTTTGTTAAATATATTATACATTGACCCATTATTTTATAGTGTTTTATTTGTAATTTTTGTTAATTAATGAAAATCGGGCCTAACTAATTATAGGTGAAGGCGGTAAGAGCAAAAAGTAAACAATTAGTCTTGCTGAAGACGGGTTGAAGCAAGTGACGGGTAATGCCACTCACAAAACGGATAGGGGGGACAAGGTGGGAGCACTCCCATGTGCTTCCCTCTCTCCTCTATTTGGGTCATTTGTGAGAGGAAATGGTATCCGTCACTACAAAGTGACGGATACGTGCCGTCTTCAATGAGATTTTGTGAAAAGTAAAACGTGTTCAACTAAAATACGTTCCAAGAATGTTAGAAATGTCGTTACTCAAGTGAGCACCTATCTTCTAAGACCGGTTTTAAATCATGGTCATTTTTATACTTTTAGATGCCAATTTTTAGTGTCACAAGAAAAAGTTTGAAAATTTAAATTTATGTTTGCAATAAACGTATTCCTAATACCACAACTAATGTACCTCACCATGAAATTTCTAATATTTATAATGTCAGCCTTTTTTAATAAGATTCAAATATTTGTGTTTTTTGTATGACGAGGGAGTTAAATCCCCCGGGATCATGTATTTCCGCACAACCACATGTATCATGTAAGTCACCCTCTTCAGGGGCTACAGTGGTCAAGTGGTCATCGCCTCAGCTGGTAGTCGAACCCGAGACCTCTCAACTTCTGCATTTCTGCAAACTTTAAGGTTTAAATTAACTCGACTATCACTGGACTAATATCACTTGGTTTATATATTTGTGTTTGTCGAATCGTATTGTAAACATTTTTTAATTTTAACAATTCTTTCTTTTTTATTGCAGTATTTACACATTCCGTATTTAGCAATTTGTTATTTTCCATTGCTTGCATTAGTAGCATATATCAAGTGTAAATGTCACCGTGCATTTTGTGCACGGGTATAAAACTAGTACTAATTGATACGGAGTACAAAATCCTCTATCTATAAAAGTCAAAACATTTAAATGTTTTCTATTGGCTCTTTGATTTTAGGGTAAAAAGTTCTCATAATTATTTCTTCCATTTAATTACTCTCTCTCTCTCTCTCTTCCAATTTCATTTCCTTTCCATTTTACAAACTTCATATTTCAAAATATACATATCCATGTTAAGTTTATGATAAAATATTTATTTACATAAAATTTTATGCTAAATAAGAAAATAAGAAAAAATAAAAAACAAAAATCTATATAAAAATTCATATGTTCAACGATTACAAATTAGAAAATTCAAACTAATAAATTAAAAAATAACAAACCGAATTAATAGTAACAAATAAATACAGACAAGTAAATTCATATCACTATACACCAAATTTAACACGGAGACCAAGATTATAATATCTTGATGAAAAAAAAACCAATTAAAATTAATTATCGCAAAAAAAATTATGAACAAGTATTTTGCATGCGAAAAAAATCAACCCCATATATGGTCAGAGTTTTTTGGGTAGTTAGAGAGTCGGAGTTTATATTATAGGGTCGCATTTTTGTTTTGGTGGTTAGAGTGTCGGTCCAGTAATAATTTGGGTTAATCAATATCTATCTATATTATTAAAGGAAGCTTTTTTCGAGCGATTATAGAGAATCCAACCTTTATGAAATACTCAACCTAATAAATTAATGAAAAAATAGCTAAGATAAAAAGGAGTTTGTGTCGATCTCTATAGCAATAGAATTCTGACTTTACGCATGTCTATCCTATAACAATATTATATTAGTTAATAATAATAATTAAAGGAGTTATTATTACTTCTAAATACTTCATGTTTCCCATCAGTTATAAAAGAAACGATTTTTTAATTCATTCCTCTACTCTCATCTTTTATTTCTGTTAGTTTTTTCCTGTTTCTTTTTTTTTTTCCTGCACGTTAGATGAACTCTTTGTTTGTCATGCTGATGTACAATAATTGTTATGCCCATAATGTGTTTACTTATTATGTAATACTATCCCTCGAAAATACTAATAGTGCGATTTGTTTCAAAATTTCAGGTACAATTTGTTTACTTCGGAAGAAAACTTCAAATTATTTTATTGTAAGGTAAATTCGATATCCACATTGTTCTTCCTATTGTTCAATTTTCGTGGCATACAACATCACGGTTTTACAATTATATTACAAAATAGTACTCCCTCCTATTTCCTGTGATGTTCCCATTTCCTTTTCCAATCGATTTCAATGTTGTTCCCTCTTTCCCCTTTTGGACAAGTTTGTGTGGTCAAAAATCAATTACATGTGGGGTCATGTGTAATGTGTGGTCCAAATTGATTGTCTTAATTCTTGAGGAAAAAAGAAATGGGAACAACATAGGAAATAGGAGGGAGTAATATAGATTGAGATAGTCATAAAATAAGAGAGCGATTCAGACACTTTTTTCATGTTGATCTTACTGTACAAGTTCGTTTTCTATTGTTGTTTAGCCAGTCAAAAAACTGTTAGTGGGTAGAGAGTTTTACTCTCTTCAGAGAGAAGAAAGAGCGAGAGAAATGAGAGTATGTTATGCAAAGTTCAAGAGTAATATTTATTTTTAGTCGGAAAATCTAATCTCTGTTATACTAAGTATCTTTAATATGGCAGTATCAATTCACTTGTGATCTTATATACGGTTAGTCAAAATAAACTTGTGTAGTTTTAATTGTTGTTGTATCTCATGCACACACTCTGCATGTTTAATTTGTAGTGTTAATCTTTTAATAGAATGAATTACAAACGTGGAACGTGCCCCTGAGGTCTGATATCAATGTGACCAACTTAATAAAATTACCTTATTGTTCCAAAAGTATGCCTCAATCATATCTACAAATTAAAAAAAAATATGTTTTAATTTTATTCCAATTTTGCTTCAACATCTCTCTAATCTTTGTATGCTTAATAACTATAAATGAGATTAATAATTGTACCATGATCATTCAAAAGATTGAATGGGAAAAAAAATTTGAATAGACAATTAATTAAGAAATATCTTACAATGTTTATCACCCACTGAAACGATAAATACTTGCTAGAGCCTAACTTTGTGTGGAAAAGCCTTTTGATCGTAAATCGTAATGCTAATACATTCAAAAAGAAAATTGTTGAAAGGGCATGAAACACAATTGTAACGTGCCTAAAATTGTTAAATGTAGAACGTAAAGATAAGATATGCAATTGTGTTAGTCTTAAGAATTTGTCAAGATATACCCGTACAATGTATTCCCTTCATTCCATTTTATTGTCTTACTTTTGATTTTGAATAGGAGTTATCAAATAGCTCTAAATTGGCAACTCTGCCTCTTCAATTAAAAAGAATGGCAGAAACAACTCCATTTTAATAGAGGGAGTACTGGTTCAGAGATTCGATAAGTCTCCTGAAAGATTAGAGGCAAATTTTGATATTAGAGGGTCCAAATTGTACACATTATCTCTATCATCATATACTATTAAAATAGACCAAGATAATTAAGAATTGGAATTTAAATAATTTGAAATTACTATAAAGCCTTACAATCCTAGAGATACACTATTATCATCACCTACGATTCATGGTGTATTGCTCCTCTAACCCAAAAACAAAACCAATTACAGCCAAACTCTTTACTTTTGATTGATATTTTAATTTTCTTTTTCCCTCTAATCTAATTAAGAGTTTGTTTGATGGATATTTTTTTTTTTTGCAACTCTCATCATCAATTAGCAAAAGCTACGTATTTTATTTACTAGCTACTCCGTACTAGCTCAATGGTGAAACGTAATATAATCTTAATTATAATATCGAAGAAACTTAGATTTTCACCATTATTACAAAGTACTCTATATATCATTTATATATATGTCTTTCGCTTTAGTTGATAGTTTAAATTTAACTTTTTTTTTGCTTTTACTTACTTCGATATTACCATCCAAACTAAGTGATACGCCTTTTGCTTCTACAGATTTGCATAACGCTGTAGTTTAACTTGGTGGAATATATGGTGATTATTTAAAAGATGAATACATAGGCTTAGATGTATCATACCAATTAATGTGTCAGTCACCCCTACAACCTATGTAACATGGTTTATAATTTGTAATAATACTATACGAGCTTGGCCACGTACATAAATATTTCGTATAGTTTTGTGGTTGATTTAAGAGAATTTCAAAAGGAAGGCTAAGCCCAACTTTATTTGTAAGCAAATTTTTGAAAGTAGGTTAACAAAGAAAATATGTAAATTATTGTATTATAATTCTTATTTAAAAGTTGTTTAATATATACTGTAAAGAGAAAAAAAAAATGCAAAGTCAAAATTGCACATAATGAACAAATTAAAATGACAAGTGCCTCCTATGTTTTCCTTATTAACAACCAAACTATGAGTACTTTTTAAAAATTGATATTAAATTAACACAAAGCTAAAACACATAGGGCAATCTAACTATGAGTACTTTTTATAAATTGATATTAAATTAACACAAAGCTAAAACACATAGGGCAACTTTAAATTATACACGAAAGAACGTTACAACTAGGCCCGTGTATTGCACGGGCATTAAATCTAGTCTATATATATATATAAAAGAGAGTTTTTTCGAGCGATCTGAGAGCGTCCACATCATCAAAAATCAATTTAGGAAAGTATAATTTTTGATGTAAAAAATAAAGTGGAAAATCTTTTAATTATTATAATATGTATATTTCCTAAATTATATTCAAGTGATATTTCCAATTTTTATATCAAACTTTTACATTTCATTTGACAAAAAAATATCGTTAAAAAAAATTATGAAAATAATATAATTAGCTTTGTGGTAAAAAATGTTATTATTAGAGTATAAATTTTATATTATTTGCACATATTAAAGATGGTGTACTTCTTAATATGTAAAAATTGTGTAATTTTTAGTATGTTTTGTCCCACATTGGAAAATAACGTAGGTGTGGTGAATATACTACATATAAATAGTAGAATTGTCCCACATCGAAAGATTAGTATAAGGTGATGTGATCCTATGATTATAAATAGGAGGCATATTTGGAACTTATGTATCCACCAAAAATTTGTTGATTCTCATAGATATTGTTTTAAAGAGCTCTTAAGATTTTCTATCATTATCTACGATATGATACAAAAAATTAAGTGGAAATCGTTGGGAAATACCCGTGAAAATCAAAAATACAAAACCAAAGGTACAAAAAATTAAGTGGAAATCGTTGGGAAATACCCGTGAAAATCAAAAATACAAAACCAAAGGTTTTACTAATGGTAGTCTCTTGACACAGTACAAAACTAAAGATTTTACTAATGGTTGTCTTCTGAATGCAGTAATAAAGCGTTAATGAGTCGTTATATGTACGATGTAGAGATCCCTATCTAATTAATGATCGAGACTAAGTGGTTTTACCTTTAAAGAAAAATAATATGTATACAGTAGTGGTTGTTTTAAGAAGAGACATGTAATTTTTGGTATGTTATATCTTTCACATTGAAAAATAATGTAAGCATGATGAACATACTATGTCTAAATAATTAAATTATGTATCTGACATCGAAAAAATAGTATACGGTAGAGTGATTCTATAAATATAAATATGAGGGATCCTTGAAACTTAGGTATTAACCCAAATTTTCTTGATATAAAAAAATATACTTTTTAGTATGTTATATGTCCCACATTGAAAAATAATGTAGGTGTGGTGAATATATTATGTATAAATAATAGAACTGTCCCATATATATACATTTTCTATATTATATTAAAGTGATGTTTATAATTTTGATATAAAAACTTTATATTTCATTTAACAAACAAATATCGTATGAAAATTATATAATTAGATTGTGACAAAAAAATGTTATCATTAGATTGTAGATTTTATTGTCATTTCTCATTATTAAATCGGGTTGATGTCAAAGTAGGTACAAAAAAAATGGTGTATTTAGTATGTTATTTGTCCTACATTGAAAAGTAATGTAAGTGTGGTGAATATACTATGTATAAATATTAGAATTGTCCCACATCGGAAGATTACCATAAGGCAAAATGATCTTATGATTATAAATAGAAGTCATAACCCAAAATTTTTTGATTCTCTTAAGTATTGTCAGAGAAAGCTCTTAAAAGAGTTTGTATTACTGTCTCTAGAATAATGATCTCTAACCTAAGTTAATCTTTGGAAAATCTTTTAGTTATTATATATAATATATACTCTGTATTTCTTATTTTATATTCAAGTGGTAATCTGGGAAAGAAAAAGGTGAACACATGGGTACCATTTGTAGAAACTTAAAATTAGGGGTACCATGTGTAATCTATCAAAGTTCAAGGTTACCATGAGAAATTTCAATATTATATTGATATAGTAGTTAATTAAATTTTCATTTAAAAGAGAGAGAAATCTGTACCAATAAAACAATAAAAGTGCTATTATTTTTTAATTTTTATTTTATTGTCACGCTATCAAACTTAACGTCCATTTAACAACCTTTACATTAGGGGGTACCATGGGCAAAAAAATGGAACCTCAAGGGCACCATAGGCAGATTCTTAAAAGTAGAGGTAACATGGAAAATCTGACAAAATTAAGGGGTACCACGGAAAATTTCCGTATCTTAATTATGATAAAAAAAAATTGAAGAAAAACAAAATACAAATATTAATGGAGAGTACTTGATCATATTATTAAATTTAAATATAACTATTAGATAAATGAGTAGCAATTGTCCGTATTCGGTATTCAGGATCTGGTTGGATGTCGAACTAAATGCCAAAAATATGGTGTAACTTTGAGTATAATATTTGTCCCACATTGAAAATAATGCAGGTTTGATGAATATATACTACGTATAAATAGTAAAATTGTCCCACATCAGAAAAATAATCCAAGTTTGGTGAATATATTACTTATAAATAGTAGAATTGTACCACAACAAAAGATTAGTATAACGTGGAGTGATTATATGATTATAAATAAGTTAACCCACGTATATATTAATCCTTTATTTTTTTTGAAAGAGATAGTTTAATAATATGTAACCATATCATTAGACATAGTCTCACATAGAATATAAATATTAAACCCTTATAACGTTTTTTTTTGCATTATAAATAAGTTAATTACCCCGTTGCAACGCACAGACACTCAAACTAAGTTAATGTCGAACATTATTAATGGAGAGTACTTGATCATAGTATTAAATTTAAATTTAAATATTAGATATAATGAGTAGCAATTGTCCGTATTCGGTATTCGGGATCTGGTTGGATGTCGAACTAAGTGCAAAAAAAATGGTGTAATTCTGAGTATGATATTTGTCTCCCATTGAAAAATAATGCAGGTTTGATGAATATATACTACGTATAAATAGTAAAATTGTCCCACATCAGAAAAATAATCCAAGTTTAGTGAATATATTACTTATAAATAGTAGAATTGTATCACACCAAAATATTAGTATAAGGCGGAGTGATTATATGGTTATAAATAAGTTAACCCACGTATATATATTAATCCTTTATTTTTTTTGCAATTCACGGGCATTCAAACTAAGGTAATGTCGGAACATTATTAATGAAGAGTACTTGATCATAGTATTAAATTTAAATATAACTATTAGATATAATGAGTAGCAATTGTCCGTATTCGGTATTCGGGATCTGGTTGGATGTCGAACTAAATGCAAAAAAGATGGTGTAATTATGAGTATGTTATTTGTCCCACATTGAAAAACAATGCAGGTTTGATGAATATATAGTACGTATAAATAGTAGAATTGTCCCACATCAGAAAAATAATCTAAGTTTGGTGAATATTACTTATAAATAGTATAATTGTCCCACATAGAAAGATTAATATAAGGTGGGGTGATTATAAATAAGAGTTAACCCACGTATATATTAATCTTTTATTTTTTTTGAAAGAATATTTTAATAATATGTTAGCAAATCATTAAACATAAAATGTGAACATTAAACCCTTATAACATTTTTTTTGCATTATAAATAAGTTAATTATCCAGTTGCAACGCACGAGCATTCAAACTAGTATATATATAAAAGAGGCTTTTTTCAGGCAATTCTAGAGTCTCCAACTTTTGTAAGACGCCCATATAATTTAAATATTAATATGTACGAAAAGATATAAATTTGGCCAAACAGATAATGCAGAAGATATAATAATTATAATCAATATCTATCTATCTATCTATAAATGAATCGTTATCTAAAATCTTGATGATATAATAGAAATTACAATCCCATTCAAATTCTACTAATTCTCTTTCTTTTTTTTTCCCACGTTTATCCACTGCATTTTTTTTTTAATGTTGAAGAGAGATTTAGTTGTATTAGAATTGGGAACCATGCAAAATAGTAGGGAGTACAATATGGTATTATTGGTATATATAGTTGATTTGGCTATGAAAACCACCACAATTCTTATTGCTTCGTTTTTTTTTGTCTATTGTTTTTGATAGTTTGGTACTTATTATCATTGTACTTGCCCCTTTTCATGTATTTGTTTCCCTCTTGGTTATTTTTGTCATATTTTTTTCCATCGTATATTGCTTCAATCATACGGAGTACTGTATATTTTAATAAACATTATTGACATGTAAATGGTTTTGCTGCAGCCTGCAGGTATTTATGGATGATAATGAATAGATTGATCACGAGTTAAAGATAAGAGAAGGACCCGAACTATATATTATTTTTCAGTTAAGGGATTGTACTATTAAATTTTCCAGTTAAGAACCTACTATGATATTTCCGTTAACGTTTCCGCACTAGCCGTGAAAATGAATGATAGTTGCAGAAATTTTGTGGGACCCGTCTCAATTGAAAACAGATTAAACACGTTTATTCCTTTCACCGCTTCTTAATTCCGCCATGACTAACACCTTTCTCCAATTTATCTACAATCCACGTCCCACAACAAAACCAATTTTAAGTCGAGAAAATGAAATCAACTAAGTTAGCCCATGAATGAAATTTTTATTTTGGAGATTATGAAGAATTTGATGTTTCCCTCTTATTAAAAAAAGATCGATTTTGGATAAGTGTTTACGGTTTAATCACAGTTTTACTTGGCCAATGGCGAATGACGATATCTTTATGGTGAAGTCCGTTAATTGGCTTGTAATGAGAGAACGGACGAGGCATGTTTATGGGGACCGAGCTCGGTAAATTATGGCAAAGGTGAGTGTATATGGCTGGGGAGGAATTACTATGGTGACGATTTATCGAAAACAAAAGTTACATCATCAACTAGATAACTAATGTTTTGGTGGATTTTAAATTTTGGTTTATAATTGTGCAATTCTGGAGAGAAAAGAGACCATTGATTGAAGGAGTAAGATTAGTATTGTTGAATTTGCAGAAAAACTGGAAATTACAGGAAATCGTTGATGAAGGTGATGAAGATGCAGTAATTGGTACGAAGTATTAAGCATTTTAACGGAAGTTTTTAACGGAGTTTGTTTAAAGGGCCTCACCTAAAAACTTTGAAAGTATAATCCCTAAACTGGAAAAAATGTGAAAGTTTAGACCCTCATCTTACCCTTACACGAGAAGATATCAAAGCATGTATATTATCATAACTAAGGTAATGAAAACTAAGGTAATGAAAACTAGTATAGATCCCGCGCGAGTGCGCGGTTTTTTAGATAGGAATATTAAAGAAAATAACAATTATACAACTGATATTTAACTCAATTTGAAATTTAATTGTAAAATTTATTATTAGTAATGTTTTGTATTAATCGGTAGAAAATAGAAAGTTCAGTATAATCCAGTTGTAGTTATAATAAAATAATGGAAGCCTAATTACATATATGATATGATAAAAGCCCAATTATAGATATGATATAATGAAAGCCCAATTACAGGTAAATTTATTTAGGCGGGAAATTTTAGAGATCACTGATTCTTTTAGTATAAGGGAGATTATTACCTTCATAAAATTAGGTGAATTGAGTAGAAAGTTTTGAAGAAAATATGTATCACCTACTATGTTACCCCATATAACTTCATGGGATTATTCGTATTCTTTCTTATGTTTGCTCTGTGATCTTCCCAGTTACACAAGACAGAGAAGGCCACATACTAACAATCAGAGAGAGATGTCACAAACTTACAACCTATATTTTCATTAAAATTAATTTATTCATTAAATTATATAAATTTCACTAAACTCTTAAAATATAAATAATATAAAACTATAAACTGCTAAATCATTTATTAATTAATGCTATTATTTGAGAATGATTTGACTCATACTATGTATAAACAAAAATATAAATCGTTTTGATTACTTTTATGACAAAAAAGTTGAGAATTTATAAATTGGAATTATTAGATCTGTGGAATAATGAGTTTACAACCAATAAATAAACTAAAAACTAACTAAAAAGATAAAAGATAAAAATTAAATAAAAATAACAATAAGAGACAACCAATAAATAAACTAAAAATTAAAAGATAAAAATTAATATAAAATTATCTATAATGAGAAGGGTTTTTCACAAAAATTAATGAAAAACTGTCTCAACAATGCGAGCTTTGGGTATTAGTTAGGTGATTTATCTCTTTTTAATATTATATAAAGTAATATATCTAATCTCAATCTCAAGGAGTATATATCTTTTCATTATTTTTCACTTTCTATTTTAATCGGGTCAATATAGTGTGGGAACACGAAATGCACAATCTCATTTGCGTACGGAGCACTATAATTTCCGCAAGTTTAAATACTTCTACGAATATATGAGTACACGAGGATAAAATTTTAGTACAACTCCTAATAATACTCGATATAACATCCCTCCAATTTTTTATTATCTTCCCTCATTCTCTTTTCAAACAAGTTTGATTATCTTTCGTCTTTTCTTTTTTGGTAAGTTTCATTTATTTTCTATTACAATACTTTATTTTTTCTTTTTTTCCTCTCTTATTTTTTGTGCCAAAAAAAAAGGAGGAAGATAATAAGAAATTGGATAAAGTACAATATTGATCTTACAAAGTACATTATACATAATTTTGAAGTCATTAGTTACTTACGACAATATAATTACATTTTTCACAAATTCACTTTAAAAAAAAACAATTTTTAGTAACCGTGCAACGCACGGGGACTAAATCTAGTTACGATGATTAGGAACTTAGGATTTAAACCGTAAGTATGATTTTCAGATCGATATATATATATATATATATATATATAGGGTCGGGATCCAGTGAGAACCACCCATATATTGAGAACCATGAGAACCTATAAGGACCGCTGGATCATACACAATTCCGATTTTCAGATTTGTCGGGAACATATAAAAGTTTACACTTTGTAGTCTTTATCATTAAAAACCACACATTTATTTCACCTCTTTCAATGGCTCCTTATTCGATCACCGTACATCACCAGGTTCTTCTTCGCCAACCACCACACATCACCAGATTCTCCGTCGCCGATCACCGCACATCTCCGGATTCTCCACCGCCGACCACCATGTTTCTCCTTCTTCACTGTCATCGACCACCGTCATACTCCTCCTTCACCGCCATTGACAAAGGTAAGTTTCCTGTTAAAATTTATTTAATTTTGTAATTAGAAGATATTATTTCCGTCTTATAATAATAGAACAAGGACTTTATATTAAATTTGTATGATTGATTCGATTTTAACCTAAATTGAAGAAACAATGAATTAGTTTGATTGTAATAGAAGTAAATTACGGTTCATAAATAGTACAATCCAGAAGTACTTTGACTGTAATATCAGTAAAATAATTCGATTGAAATCAGTATATTAGGCTTTTGTTGGATTAGGCTTGTAGCTTTTTCCGAAGTAGCTGCTGGAAAGGTCCGTGCCTAAAGGATAGATTCATATTCGACCTATATAATGTTGGACCTTTGTTTCCATTATCATCAATAGCTTCGATTGCAACACCAGCAATTTCCAAAATAACCACCAGCAATTATGTTTGAGTGTGAGTAGCATAGTCTCTGCCCTTTCTTCGAAGAGTTCTCTCTTCTCGATGCTTACAACTGAACTCCACGATGATTTCCCGTCCTTCTGGTTCATCTTCCTCTGGTCTCTATTCTGTTCTTTAGATCAAGTATTTTGTGATCTGATGTCAAGTCTATGACTGATAGCAGGCTATCTGGATCAAAGTAGTCATCTGTGATGCATTTGTAGATTATGTCGCCCAGGCTTGCTCTTCCATTCTGTAAAACATCATTGTAGCAGCTCAATATATATTTGGAAACCTTGATATATTTCAGGTTATTAAGTCTTCATCTTCTTAACATTTCTAATGAAGTGAAATTACTCGAATGGTCTTAACTAAACAACGTACGTTCTGATGTAGTACACCATGGATGAAAAATCTCTTCCCATACTATATATTAAGATGTGATAAATGGGTCATTTGAGTCAAAACTGTCGAGTGCATTTAGAAGGTAGTTTCGGGTATACAATGCACTTGCATAATAGAAAGTAGAAACACTGTGAATCGTTTGAGAATGTTTTATTTGGTATCGGGGTGACAGGGTGCATCATGGAATAATCACATTGTTCACTCATGTCATTAGGTTTCTAACATGGAAAAGGGGGTCGGCAGGATGTAGTAGAGCACATTAGTCTCCTTTTCATACGTAACCTTTTGCAGTTAACTTTTTTTATTTCTATCTTGGTATGGTCTTACAATGGATTTTAATGGTACTTAAACGTCAAATGTGGACACAGAACACTCCAAGTGCATCTCCAGGAGATTTTACGTTAGAATGGGATGCCCCACATTCTCAGGACGTAGTATTGCGAAAGAAATGTGATATCTTGGTGAAGAAGTTCTTTGTCTCTACTGTACTTGGATCATTTTACGACACAGGGGGTACTTATCCAAGGCTTGTTAACATGAAGGTGTGTATGAAAAAGCTTGGTTTAAGCTCTCTCTTGCAGTTTGACTGTAATATTTCCAATAGTTATGATGGCCCTGAGCTCAACATCGATTCTGCACATTATCTCCCATCTACAAGTTCTATAGGCCGTAGATATTACACGGCCCCCTTGTAAGATGTGATAAATGGGTCATTTGAGTCAAAACTGTCGAGTGCATTTAGAAGGTAATTTCGAGTATACAATGCACTTTGATTGAATCTAGTCAAAACTGTCGAGTGCATTTAGAAGGATTAGGCTTGTAGCTTTTTCCGAAGTAGCTGCTGGAAAGGTCCGTGCCTAAAGGATAGATTCATATTCGACCTATATAATGTTGGACCTTTGTTTCCATTATCATCAATAGCTTCGATTGCAACACCAGCAATTTCCATGTCTTCGGGACCTTATTCATAACCTCACTTTCTTTGTAAATGTCATTAATATTTTTTGTTGTGTATGTAGTGGTTATTTTGGTGCATCTACTGAATATTTCTATGCACCTAAACTTATTTGTACATGCATAATACTCGCTTAATGTGAAGAGAATAAATCAAATTAGCCGGATACCTAAGCTTATTTCTACGTGCACTAGGCTATGGCTAGTTTAAATTTAGTAACTTAAGTGACCAAGTAGCTTGCAAAGTGTGAAACTGTGAACACAACGTACATGTCAAGCTGAGTTTAATCTGTAAATACGTCTATGTAGATGTAGAAAGGTTCTTGTCAGATGGTGTGATTCAAAGTGGTTGAATTGCTCTCAACTTTTTCAAGCGTACATGATGCATATTCTCTTTAGTAACTTTTTGTTATTGTGAATTGAGCATCATTGAGAATTGACTTTCAGGTGTACTCTCTGGCTTGCAGGCAAAGAAAGAAGAATTGCATGTTATATTGTCTCCCTTAGGCTAGAAGAAATCACAATACCAAGATTTTATAACAAGGCCAAAAGTGATTGCTAATGCAGCTATGAGGTTCTCGACGGGGTAAAAGGAAACCATCCAGGATCAGTTTAAGGTATATGAAGTGATCAACTATACTATTGCACGACTTTTTAGCATAAAGAAGAGCAAAGTGCACAAAATATCAGCTTTAATTGTCCTGAAACTTGATATGCTACAACATAGACATAGAAAGCTCATCATTTGGGTCCAACTCTGAAAGCCAATTAGCTCAAATGGAAGAGCATTGTGCAATGCACAATATATGGGTTCGATTCCCATATTGGCTCTGAAACACCATTCTTTCTTTTACTTTTTTTTTTTTTTTTTTTTTTGCAGTCAAGAAAATTTCCTATTAGCCCTTCTAAGTTCTAACTAAGGTTTAAAAAGTCCCAAATATAAGTTTCCTACAAAAACTAACAAGCTAGGATATGTAGCCTAATTACTTGAATGCACTAACTGATGATTACTATCTCATGCTCTCCCTGTGATAAAGAGTTACAGCTCATAAACTGACATAACAATATAACCACTGTAGATAATCTTACTGTGACTGAAAGAAAAGTTTCACAGTAAAATAGTTATACCTTGTATGGGTATTGCACTTTGAACCCCTTCTCCAGCTGTTCTCTTGATTATTTTTTTTTGCTGCCAATACAACTATCTTCTAAAAATCTTCTTTGTGGTAATTCTTCTATTTCAAGTATGGCATGTGTGGGATGCAATCATGGAATTTGTTGTTTAATAGGCTATATGGGATTTGAACCCATATCTTTGTGCAAAATTAGCACCTCGCTCTACCATTGAGCTAATAGCCTTTAATATACGCTACACAAAGATGAAATGAGGGTTGTACATAACACAATTGCTCCAAAGAGATAAATCAAAACATATAATTAATGTCCTTATAGGATGGCTCATAATCTAGCTTGTAATGCTACGTTTTGAGCTCATCTACGCACACTGTCAAAATAATAATAATAATAATAATAATGTCTGTAATGCAAGTGGAGAACATTTTAATGCACATGTAACCTTATTTCATGCACATATAATTTTATTTCATGCACATATATTCTTATTTTATGCACATATATTCTTATTTCATACCCATATAACACACTTATTTCATGCATGTACACGATTGTTTGATGCACGTGTAACCTTATTTCATGCACATATAATATGTCATGCATGCACATGGTTATTTCATGCACATAAAAGGTTATTTCATACACATACAAGGTTATTTCATGTACAGATAAGACACGTACTAAAAAACTTGAAAATGTGATTAATTTAATTATTGTTTCTCAAAATTCTGTAATTAAAGCTAAAATGAAAATAGTCCAACACTAAAATGTGATTAATTTAATCATTGTTTCTCCAAATTTGGACCGGTCCGTCTAATCCAACCCTAAATCCTTTCCCATCCTAAATTTTAGGATACCATCCACTACTTTTAATCCCGTCCTATATTTTAGGATACCCGCCCCCTTTCACTTTTTAATGCACATAGAACCTTATTTTATGCACATAGAACCTTATTTTATGCACATCCTAAATTATTCCCTTTCTTTCATCCAAATAACTCTAATTGATAAATGGTCCCAACATCAAGCTAATTGAAATACAAACATGGAGGTTCTGAATCTGACCTCAAGAGTTCGTATGTGTTCTTGGCACTAGGACAGAAGTTGCTTTAGTTGTTGCACCTCACCTGACTTAGCCTCAAACTCCTTTTGGCGCTCATGTTGAATTGACACAGCACGTTTCAGGATTCCATTCTCCTGAAGCAGCGATTCAACTTGCTCCTTCAGCATCAAATTCTCCTGAACATAGAAGTTAAGAAGTAACATACTGCCACTTGCATACAACTACAAGTATACAATTCCAATTCTGTACCAATCAATTTACCTGTTGAAAATTTTGTGCAGTTTGAGCATTGGCACGAGCACAAATAGATTTCTCAAAAGCCTCAAGAGCCCTGGTGGCACGAATTCTTGCATCATTGACATCAGATGCAACACTAATTTCCCTTACAAAAAGTTCTACCCACTCTACACCGTCAACAGGTAAATCTTCTGAGGGTGATGTATCTTTTGCAGACACACTACCTTCATCCCCATGAGCTGAACAAGTAAGATGAAGTAAGGTACAATTAGTAAAACCACCAAGATGAAACAGGAAGGGACAATACAAATAGGATGGAGGGAGTGTGATCAAAGGCTTCCTCCGAGTCATTCATTTGTTTACCTTTGATTAAAATAAATATCACAAATAATAAACACCGTAAACAATTGTATTAGCAACCGTAAATATTAATATTGTATTGAAATGATGAGCATTACCTGAGGGCGGTTGGGTGGGGGTGTTTGTAAAGGCAGTAGGAGGAGGCAGTCAGGCAGGTCATTAACAATGCATCCTAAACGAAGGTCATTCAAGCTTTTGATAGCTAAATCCAAATCATGTCCGCTATTCTCAAGTACTTGCTCAATTAGCTGCAAACCCATTGCCACAATCAATCGATCAATGAATGAATAATAAAGTCTACAAATTTACGGCTCCCTGCGTCCCAATCATTTGTTTAAATTTGATTAAAGATACGTAAACAAATGATTGAGACGGAGCAAGTACTTTATAAAGATGAAAGAAGGAGGAAACCTTGTTATCCATAAAGGGGAAAATAGAGAGAAGAACAAGTTAGAAATGGTAGCATAATTAATTGGTGATGATCAAATCTAATTCAGAGTAAAACTATACGTGGCTTAACCTAATATAGTTGTTGGCCGGACAAAAACCCAAACTCACCTTGAACTAACCCTAATATGAGTACCTGAATACCTGTTCAACCCAATTTCCGGCACAATTATACCATTAAAACTACTGGACTAGGAAAATATCAAAAACAGCACTATGAAACTCCAATATCCATGAACCACAAAGGGTACATGCCCCCCAGAAAACTCTCCTAAACGTACGTGCCTTATGATGTCATAGCGAGCAACGAGAATGTATTGCATATTCGAATTCGGCTTTGAAGGACCACCATTCATGACTATTAGAATGAGTTGAAGATCTTAAAATCTACTTAGAGACCTTATGACCACTAAAAACTCGTAACTACATATATTTAATCCATACAACGTTAATCAACCACTACTTCCCTTCCCTTGGCAGCCTCATCGATTGCAAGATTTGTCGATGTCTAAACTATGACTTATGTGCACAAGCACAACATAGAACCATTCCCTTGTTAGTTAAATATAAACACAAGAATATATAAACCTTAATTTCGCAAAAATTAATCATCACTATCGAAAGTTTACCTCATCGAAGTACCAAGATTCATTGCTAGAAGAAGGTGGAAGATTTTGATCGATCATCAAAGTTTGATTAGAATGTTTCTAACGAACGAAGTAGAGAAACCAGATGCGTTGAACGATTTGATAGTCGAAGATTGAGAAAAATTAGGAGAGAGAAAGGATATTTGGTAAAATGACAGAGTCTTGAATTTGGGGGTGCGACGTTTTTTGATAAAATTGAAATATGTTTAATCACTGTCATCTCACCGTCAAATTGTAGTTTGATCTAAGGGCTATGAGTGGTTCTCATGGTTCTCATTATCTTGTTGGTTCTCATAGGATCCCGAATCTATCTATATATATATATATTTAGGATCGGGTGAGAACGAACACTCGGTGCAAACGGTGAGAACGACCTATAGTATTAGTAATTATTAAAATTAGGCAACCGACAAAATTATTACTCGGATTATTATCACCTGATCCCACCTCTATATCGTCATTTTTTCCCAATCTCTTTCTCTCTCCTCTCTCATTTTTTATCGTACGCTTTCTCTCTCCACTTAATGTAACCCTAATTTTTCCCCCAAATTAAGCATTTCGTCAAATTACGGTGATCGAACGACGATGATAATGGACAACGATTAATTTTCTTCTTCTGTTTAATCCTATCATCTTCAATTGTCACATTTCTTTCAAATTCGTAAGTATTTTTGGTCTAAATTGATCATAATTTCCAGTTGTTTAGCTCGATTTCTTCGATTATTTTGTAGTTGAGCTTAATTATTTTACTTCCTTGTGCTTGAAATCAATGATGCAGGTTCAGTTGTGTGTGTTATCGTCGAGCGTTTTTGCGATTAGGTAATATTCCCGCTGTTTTGCGATTAATTGTTTTTTTAATTTCGTTTCTGTTTGAGTTTATATTTTTGATTTCATTTGTGCATGAATTACGTTCTGGTGATTGCAGGCTGCTTTTCAATTAAGGTGCATCGTCGTCTATATTTCTTCAGTTAGGTATTGTATTTCTTCATCAATTCGATTTTTCTTTGTGTGATATATTCATTCAATTTGTGTATGCCAGCAGTTATTTCACCTTGGTTGCTTGAAAAATCGCTTTGCATGTAACCTTAGTTATGTTGATTTCACAGCATTTCGTTGAGTATTCGTTATCTAGGCAATGTTGTTGTTTTCGTGATTAAGTTCATTTATACTTTTTGTTGTTTATTCGCTGTTGTTTTACTGATTGTTTTTTGTTTTCCGTTCATAATTTTATTTCCATCGATTTCGCATAATGTTAGTTATCAGCTCAACGTCATGAATAATCTCAGTCTGTTTTTATGACTAAGAGTTCAACAAGCAAACAAACAAACAACATAAAAATGTGACCATAACTATTTCTTGGTGGATTTCTTTGTGATTCTGTCATGTAGGTACGTATGGTGCCTTTGTGCATTTGATTACGCTCCAACAGCTTCTAGATACGTTTAATTAGCACCTATTTACGTTTGATGTGTTGTATTATCGGAGTGTGTTATGATGATATTAATATGAATAACTTATCTCTGTCATATTTTGAGATTCTTTGTTTCTCAACACTTAGGGGGATCCTGGTGTCGCTAGGTACGTTATACCGGGTTATAAGCACGCTTATATAGTTACTAGGTACACCCCTGTCATTAGGTTGTGATTCGTTATGTGTTATTCGAATAAACTATCAGCTATTACCCCATTTTGATTAATGTGTCATATCTTCGGTGCGTGTTATGATGATATTAGTATGAATATATTATTTGTGGCATATTTTGTGTTTCTTTGTTTTCTAAACACTTCGGGGGATCCTGTTGTCGCTAGGTACGTTATATTGGGTTATAGGCACGCTTATATAGTTACTAGGTACACTCCTGTCATTAGGTTGTGATTCGCTATGTGATATTCGAATAAACTATCAGCTACTGATTAATGTGTCATTATCTTTGGTGTGTGTTATGATGATTTTAGTATGAATATATTATTTGTGGCATATTTTGTGTTTCTTTGGTTTCTAAACACTTTGGGGGCTCTTGTTGTTGCTAGGTACATTATACCGGATTATAGGCACGCTTATATAGTTACGAGGTACACTCCTGTCATTAGGTTGTGAAATGATATGAATATTTTATTGGCTCTATGTTTAAGGTGCCGTTCCGGCATACCGGCATACAATACACTGGTTTTATACATTTAAGTACTCTTTTGTCACTATATGCATCTTAACGGGTTCTAGGTATTCTTATCTAGATTGCAGGTTCGTTTGTTTGTGGATAGTAAACTACCATGACTTTATTAGGACCCACATTTGTATTCTACAATCTTTAACTTTGATCCCCCTAGAGATTCAACATACAAACTATTTAAAATATGCACTGTATGTGTAATTTTAAATTCGTCCTTTCTTATTTTGTTCCCAGCCAATATATTGTTACATATGTATAGGTACACGTATTTGGTTGTTGGGTACACTAATGATACGTGTGGTTACATTTTTTTCTGAACAGGGGTAATAATGAAGAGGACCATATCAGGCAAGTTAGCAATCGAAGCATCTGGCACAAGCAAACAACAAGTGGCAACTGGCATTAATACGAACCAGGCTGGTTGTTCCTCCAAAGATGCTTTCCCGGTTTTAAAAACTAGGATGAGTCCTAACTCCCTCCTTGGTTCATAAACAGTGGGCTTTTTCGACATGCAAATTTCGGACATTCAAGAGATGGGTTTCGGTGGTTTACTATGCCTTAAGACCGACATGATTCTGGGCAGCTAGCCCTCGGCTTGTGTCGAGTTTGACCTATTTACGTCCTCCCTCTTAAACAACCAACTCCCTATCCGGGACGAAGATGTCCATCTCACCACAGGTCTACCTTTGGGTCAGGTTACGATTGAACAAGCGACTAAGTTTGATCAGACAGAACAGTTTATGGAACTGCTTGAGGCATGGAAGTCCCAATATGATGGTATCGAAAAAATTAAGTATACCCATATCTTGACTAAGATGGTGAGCAACAACGGCAAGGTGGTGAACACTTCAAACGAAATTTTATCGTTTTCATAGTGTCTTCCTTCCCGATGGGTGTCAAGAGTAATGTGCCAAGCCTCAGAATTCTCAAGTGCCTTGGTGATGTCTCAATCATACCAACCCTAAAATGGTGCGACTTTACCCGGAACAACTTAATTGATAGTGTCAGACAATGGCGGACTGATAAATTACGTGAAGGAAACGGGGGTTGTCCGAAAACGTTCAAAGGTCCTATAATGGTGCTGATCTTTATTTACCTTGATAAGGTGGTGTTCAAGTCGAGAAAGGTTGAACGTGTTTTTCCAACGTTATGCACGTGGACCAAGGAGGAGATTTCATTTCATATATCTCAAGAAAAGGCGCAAGCTCATCGGTTTGGTGCTGGTTTTATTGAAAACCGGTTGGAGAAGCATCCAGGATGTTTTGGAGAAGGGTATGTGGAACCCACCATTCCATCTGACAATGTGCCTGAGCAAGTTCATCCTAATATGACTGACAAACGATCGCGTATCAGTGTTTGTATTGACAACATGGCCCAGGCAGGGAAAGCTCTTGCTCGTGCATTCGAGAACTTTTCAGAAGCGATCAATAGTGCTAAAATTATAATGCCACAATCTGTAATTGTCGGGCAGCTGTCTGCAATGGCAGATTCTTTGATGGGTGGGTTTCAATTAACACCACCCAGCAGAACTGATGGGGAAGTTGGGACTAAGAGAGATCACGGTGATGATGCGCGCACTGACACGTGCAATGTTGCATCTGGTGCTGCCCAACGGTCAAATGTGTCTGATGGATTAGACGGTGCTGAGGTTAAGGCTACTACGGTGAATATGGCAGATACGAAAGTTCACGGTGCCCGGGTGACATCTACAACAGGGGGTGCAAGTGATGACCCCTGTTGGGATGACCCAACCTTCCTGGAAGCTCTTTTCGAGTTAAGTAATGCGTTTAACAAAGACCCTGTTAATGAGACTCTTCCAAAGAAACAACGTGTTGCTCCCGAGTATCCCACCTTCAACCTTTTTGAATCTCAGGAAAAATCTGAATCAGCTGGTACATACGATCATCCTGCTCCATCTGTTAATTCCCCCTCATCAGCACCTACTTCCATTCAGACCCGTCCGATCATCTCTGCTCTCCCAGTTCAAGAAGAGGCCAAACCACATAGCAAGAGGGACATAGTTGTTCCAGATGTTTTGAAATCGCCTTTTGTGGTAAGGAACATATCCATGCTTTCTGACTTGAGCCAAGCTGAGAAAGATGTTTCTGAGCTTGTACTCCGGGATGGTTTGGATGATAGGTAAGTTGGCATATTCTATACATATTTATGTTTTTTTTTTTCTTTTTTAGCGTACCTATCACCTCAACAATCGTATTTATAGAACTAATCAATGTACCTACATGTGTTCATATTTTCAGCGATGTATTGTTCAGAAATCAGTATTTTCAATTAAGACGATGCGACTTAAAGTCTTTGGTCGTAAGCATGAAGATATCTACAAATGTAATCAATGCATGGGGTCATCTTTTAAACAAGAAAGAGGAGTTAAAAGCGGCCTCATCCCCTTTGCGTTTATACGCTTTTGTTACTCCCAATGTAAGACACTCATTTGTAAATATTTTTTTTAATTATCGACTTAAAGTGGTGTTGGCATATAATCCCCTTTTATCGGCTTGTAATGTACTATTTGGGTCTCAACGATTCTGTCGTGTATTATTTGTAGGGAATTATATGTGAAGACGACACTGATTATGATCAACTGAAGCTAGTGAGTCTCTCTCATTTTTCATTTCATTTCTAGAAGAATGTTTATTTGTTGGCTGGTTGTTTTAACTAAGGTACCCTTATGTTTTTTCAAACCCAGATGTTCTTTCCATTCACACTCCCCGAGCCGTTCCTGATCTGTGTCAATTTCATGTCCCGAACGATTGAAGTTATCCACCCAAAGCGACCTCAAAGTTTGGATTTCTCTGGATCTGTCCGGATGGTGGCGTGTATTTGTTCTTACTGCCCTTTATACGTGACAAAGTTTCATTGCCATTTTTCATTGTCCGCATTGAAGTTATCCTTCCATGTTTTGTGACGTTAGCCTGATGTCTTTCTTTTAGAGGGATTTCATTCGGTGTGAAATGACTGCCAAATCGACCAGATTCGGGACAGTTCAACTTTTTAAATGTGAAGAATTTGTGCCCAAACTGCACATGATCGATGATGTGGATAACGGCATTTACCTGATGTGTTACATGGAGACATATGCAGGCTGTCGTCAAGCCCTCAAAACGCAGGTCGTAAATGTAAGAAGTGTCCGTTCCTCTTCCCACACGCTAACCAATTCAGTAGATACATCAACAACACTGATAGTTACATGTCTTTCACCACGCAGACCAGGACAGAAGCTGCAGTCGACAAAGTTATTTTTAGACAGAAGCTGAAGTACTGTGTTGCTATCCTCACATGCGATCAGAATGAACTTTCGAACCAGGTGGTGATATCTGCAAGGCATCTCAACATCAAAACTGGGTAAGCAGACCCTTTTTTCGTAAAAACTTTTTTGGATTGTTAATGTTTTACTTTACACCAACTAATTATATTTTTTCCATTCCTTTTTAAGAAAACAAGCTGTTGAAGAAGAAGTCAACTACTCTAATACGCATCTTTTGAATTACGTGTTCTCACCGTCAAATGGAGATGCAGCTAAATAGTAATCATATTCTTATACTATCATTTTGAATTATTGAAATTATTTAATAACCAGTGTGTCAAGTTTTATTACCACATACTGACTACATTGTGTTTATTCCAGCGACGTCGTAGTTAAGACAAACTTCGGGCAATTAACAAAAGAATGCATGTCCTCTTTGAGACCTCGGAAATGGGTTGCTGACATGGTACGCTTACTTTCTATGTAATGACTTGTCTTTTTCCACTTTACACAGCACCTAACAACATTCATGGATCAAATGCAGGTAATTGACATGTTTGGGGTATATTCGACTATACACTCTCCAGATTTGTTGTATATTCCAACAACCGCACGTGTGAGCACCCCTTTTTTATTGTACCTCAATAAAAAATATCTGAAAATTTCTTTTTCTTTTTTTTTTCTTCATTTTTTTTTCAATTTTCTTTCGTTTGTAATAATTATCTGTGGTGTACTGTTCAATGTAGCATCTTAACCCAGTTCGAGACAAAACGCTTGGTCGCAACTACATTAAAACCTCTGCATACATGCCAAAGGATGGGACGGGTGTAAAAGCTGTAAGACCACTACTGTTTTCTTTAGCATGTAATATGGGGCACACATTTAATCATTTATGTAGTTATTAAAGAGCTATCAAAACTGGCACGAGAAGGTTGCTTTCCGTTAAGTCAACTTATGCGTCTTTTTATATTGTGATACAGATTTTTATTCCCATTATCGAAAAGGATCACTGGTTTTTGTGTGTGTGTGACTTGGAAATGAAGAAGAACTACGTCCTTAACTCGTTACGTACTAAGGATCCCCAGGCTGATTTGGAGATTGCTGCTGAAGTGGTACACACTATTATATTTTAACCTCTTTTTTTTAGTATTTTCCTTTTATTTAACTCTAAACCTTTTCAGATTAAATTTATTATCCTTGGTGTAGGTTAATAATGTCATCCAGATTTTATGCCGTTCGAGAGGGTACAAGCACTTTCTAAGTGTTCCGCTATCTGAATTTGAAATTCAGAAAGTTCCACAGCAGCCAAACTTGTAAGTTCATTATCTTTTTATATTGCTTGTTGCCTGACGTTAGTCATTCGGTATTTTAATTGGCTATTTTTTGTGGTATGCTTGTGAAGGCATGATTGCGGTCTTTTTGTACTCAAGTGGTTAGAAGTTTGGTCGTGACAGTCTAAGTGGGAAGTCGAACTATTACAAGGTTTATTCCACTTAAAACTTTTTTATTTGTTATTTTTTTTACCTTTTGGTGTGTTTAATATTTGTTGGAGATCATTTATAACATCAAAGTTGATACACAGACATGGCTACATATAGGAAGGATGTTGCGGTCACCTTATTACGATGGCAAGAAAATCAGCGAACGGTATTATCTATTCATTTTGCTTCCCCACGATCAGTTTTCTTCCGTCTATAGACTTATGTTTCCGCCTATATTAATAGCTCTGTGATGTTATTTTTTATTCTGACCATATACTTATGTTGCCGTCCCATCTTTTGCTATGTAGATCTTTTGAGTGAGGTGATCCCTGGCAGGCAGAAGTGTGGAACCAAGCAACCAAGGAGTGTGTCCAATTTGTCGGAATGTGTGATAGTGCAAACCTCTTAGGGCTGTGTTGTAATATCTTTTGTTTAGGGGTGTACCGAAAAATGTAATCTGAAATTGTTCAAGAGCTGTGTCAAGTGGACCGATCTTTATGACAATTTGCTAGATATCATTTTGGATAATCCATATTAATTGGAGTTGGCAATGTGCAAGTATGGTTACATACTTCGGTTTCTTGGTTGACGCTTTTGTTTTAAATACGTTAGTAGATAACAAGGTGTAATTCTGGCCTCGGTTCATTTGTCGAATGATGGCTTAAAACTGGAATGCAGGTTTTACGTTACTAGTTACGCCATCTTACAACTGACACACATCGATTATATATACAGATACGTCAAAATCACTTTTACGCTCAAGTACGATATTTATTCCCACTTAAACAACTGTTTGTTCATCAGTTTTAAGGATTTCACAAATTCAACTTCGTATCAAACAGTATCGTCACCAAACTGTTACAAGACCCCAACAATGTATGACGGTCGATTTCACCACGTCTTCAATCATGGTCTTACAGGGTAATTTCAGGATGGTACGCCATATTAACCCTGACGCACATCAAATATAGTTCCAGATATGTAAAATACAAACATTTGAAAACATTAGTATTTTATTGACAAATATGAGTCGCAGTTACACCTTTTAAATAAAAATATGGTTTGGGCCGTACCAAAATTATGGTGTTCACAAATCTATGACACAAATGTTTGTTCCATACAAGTCAAATTGCTGACTTGTGTAAATTCACGGAAAAAAAAAGGCTGAACTCTGTATTTTCACTGTGGGTGCATTCCTTTATCTTGATTACTGTTCTCTTTATATTTCTCCTTTTTTTGTTTGCAATATCCATCTGCTTTCCCTTCATTTCCTCAAACCTGCATCGAAGCCTTCCAAATTCACCAACTGTGGTCTATCAAAATTAAAGCTAAATTTTTAATCATAATTAGAGAGAATTGTATATTTCCCAACTGTGGTCTAACAAAATTAGTATTTTTACCTGATCAGAACTTCATGCTTTTCATGCTCTCCCGGGGCAGTTCCGACTATCATGGAATCCTAATTCACCACAAGCATTACATTTTCTCGGCGCTTTCTTATGTTCTTGCACAGCTTTATCCTTTTGGGATACCAGTCGTTTCCCAGACCCCTTAGTCTTTGATTGTATAGGATTTAAAACCGTAACTTCAGTCGGTATCTTTGTACCTAACAACATTTCAAGCTCTTTATTTTTGTTTCGGACTTTTCTGTGACACCACTACTACATTCGACGGGCTACTTTCTAAGATCATCTTGTCCTTGAAACTTTTAAGTAGGTCCATTAACTCATCGATACTCTCCGCACGTTCGCTATTGTCACACATGAGAATAATTCGGACCATAGGTTGCCAAGCTTGATTTTCTGAACCTCTAAAGCACTGCAATCTTCAGTCAAAGTCTCAGGCAAATTACCACAAAGTGGCTGACATAGAGCCAATTTGCTCCATCTACTTAGCAAATAATGGTTGGGCACTTTTTCAAAGCCTTGTTCCTTCAACACATAGAGAGCATGTCGGCACAGGATACCATGCCTCTCAAATTTTTTTCATGAGCAGCTTAACTTCACTCCATCAGGAATAAATCCAACATAATATACCTTATTTCTCTCACGATCATGAATGGGAATGTTGTCTGACGTATTACCCCCTAAAACTTTAACCCCACAAGTAAAACAGGCAGCGTTCCACTCGACCTGAAATTCAGAAAATATGACCGGAGTGTAAAACACATAAGCGTGCTTCTCCAAAGGGTGAGGTGTTTCTAGATTAGGGAAAGAGTTTTTTGAATCGGCAATTAATTTGGACTGTTTCCACCTCTGAGCGTCCATAGCACTTTCAAATCTCATAAGAAACTCCACCAAAGTTAAGTTTGGATTCATGAAATTTCCGAAAAAGCTATTTTCGGACTCAGATCTAGATGTGGTCCTCATTAGTCCACCTAAAAACATTTACGAAATATCTTAGGGATCCGGGAAGCTCTCATGTCAAACATCGAGGACAGACCATTCATGTTCGGTTAACCCGTATGAAGATATAATCGAACACCACCGTTCCTCAAACTCAGTGGCTCAATGTCTTTCGCCCATACACACGCACATAGCTCTTTCATGAAGTTTGTTTCCCTATAAAGTGTAGAGCCGATCTTATCAGGTAGTTTCTTCATAATGTGCCACATACAATACCTATGATGAGTTTTGTCCTTGAATACTTTTTTAACCCCTGCCTTTATGCCGGCATCCTGGTCAGTAATTATGCACTTAGGGTATTTCCCACCCATTGCGGTCAGAAAAGATTCGAAAAGCCATGCAAAACCGTCTTCAGACTCATTTCTTAGAAGCCCCCCTGCAAACGTCACACATTTTTTGTGATTGTCAACCCCCGTAAAAGGAGCAAATATCATCTTATATGTGTTCATGTTGAAGGTTGTGTCGAACGATGTCATGTCACCAAACAGACTGTAATTTTTGATTGATATAGGGTCAGCCCAAATAACTCTAGAAAGTCGTCCTTTCTCGTCAACGTCAAAATCAAAGTAGAAAGAGGGACACATGGCTTTCTTATGCATGAAATTTTCGATCATCATTTGAGCATCGTAACCCTTTATAAACTGTTTCACATCCCTCCAAAAATTCTTGAAATCTTCTAGTGATGCTCCCACATTTCTGTATCCCTTTACATATTCTTTAAACATTCTGAAACTTTGTACGGGCCCTTTATTAACCTTTGAATTCTCTATAATCATAGTCTTGTGTACCAGCGTTAGTTCCCTTGACTCCGTTAAATGTACTATTGTGTTTGGGGTAGATAAAAGGTGTGTGTGACCTTCGTGAAAGTCGACAACTACATATTTCCCTTTGTCATTCCTCTTGAAAAAAATCTTTGCATTACACTAAATTCTAGTCTTTTGCCTCTTTTTCACCTTTCCTCTAGGTTTACTCTCACCTGCCTTACTACACACACAGTATTTAGTCGTCACCACCCCATCTACAATTCTTTGTGTTGACTTCCTCATTTTAAACCCAGCTTTGGCAAAGATAAATTTTGTAGAATTGCATTCCCTCATCAAGACTTTCGAAGTTCATTCCTACGGTAGGCTTCAAATTAGGTGCACAAACAGGTATCCTTTCTATGGAGTTGTGAGGGATTCTTTGGTGAGTCGCAAAAATCGATAGCATATGTTTTATTAGTTCATGGATTAGCGGAAACCTTAACATCTGAAACGCGTCAAAAATGAATTGGACACGTATCAATTATATTACCAGGTATGTTTCGTCAATCAAACATTGACCATAAGTCATGTGAAACTACATTCATTTGTACAGGACTTTAATGAGTGATACAAATGCTACTGAAATGTCTACATCACTGAATGAAATGTTCCAGGGTACAACAACATCTTACTGATTTACCGCACATTAATCTTTTACTGCACATTAATCTTTCACATTGCCAATAACGAATCAGGTACTCAAATCAGAATCATAGAGAAAAGGGATACCGTGGAAGCAAAGAAAGTATTGAATCACAGCCTAATGGATACTATACACATTCAGACATAAATGCTCACCCGTAAGGTACAATACATACAGATAATATAAATGCTCAAATTCCGGATAATATATATCACTGTCAGTCAGTCAGACTGACTCTACAGTAAAATTACTCAAAATTGATCCACTAGCTCATGGCTTAATTATCCAACAATCACAAATGAAACACCAGATACGCATGTAGGGTTTATATTGACAGATACGCAATCTGAAATCAGACACGCATCAATTATATTATCAGGTACGCATATCAAAACTTATAAACATTAGTTATCCAGAATGGCCCTAAACAGAGACTTGGTTATCAGATACAATTTTAGTTTGTACTAATTACCATCTATTTGATATCCATGTACATTTTTCCAGTCTAGTACAACACTACGTAGACTTTATATTATCAGATGCGCAATATGGCATCGGAAACACATCAATTATATTTCCAGGTACGCCAATCAAAACTTAGAAGCAATAGGGCTAGTTTGACATCAGCTGTCTTTCTGAAATCTAAAACATCACATAACCGTCATCACACAACAAAAGAAAACCCTAAACACTATGTATCATCTGACTAATGTAGCAACAATTCACACCAATTACTACACTAGATACAATGACTAACATCAATAATAATAAAACAATCTAAATAGACCTTGAATAATTAGAACCCTAAAAATCGACATACCTATACCCAATTCAGAAGATATCTGTCCCAATTCAGAAGATATCTGTCCGAGTTCACTGTTAGCTGCTGGAACAATTGAATTAGTAGGATCAACCAAATCATTGCATCCTTCGCTTTCCATTAAAACCCTAAAAATTGACACACAAAAAAATTACGAAAGCTTTTAAATCTAAATACTACAAATTGACAGGTAGATTCATCAAATATATGACAACAATCAGTAGTTTTAGCGAAAACTTACATCAATTCCGTCAAAAAGTTGGTCGATTGAATAAATTTTCGTTGAAGTTCTGGGTTACTGATCGTTAATCGCAATTTTTTTTTTTTTTTTTTTTTTTTTTTTTTAATTGATGTGTTAGATATTTGGTGAGAAAAGTCAGAGTAAGTAATACGGAATTTTTGTATGCGTTGACATCGAGATTCAGTCGTACGATTGTAGTTAATCCATTGGTTATAGTTCGTTCTCACCGTTTGCACCGAGTGTTCGTTCTCACCTGATCCCACCTCTCTCTCTCTCTCTCTCTCTCTCTATATATATATATATATATATATATATATAGGCGAGATCTCGTGAGTTTGTTTCTTATGGTGAGTTGTGAGTTTGGAAAATCTGAACCATTGAATAAAAAGATTTGACGGCCTGTATGTCAAGACTTAAATAATGGGAAACAATTTCCACGCACAAACCCAACTACAAATTATAAAAAATCCCAACTCTTCTCCCAGCCACCCAACCTAGCAACCTTCACCGACGACAGTAAGTACGACGGCGACCAGTCCCTCCACCGGCAATCATTCACTTCGCCGTCAATGGTGGCGTTTCCGGTGAATTACGTGAAATCTAGATTAATTGTTCAATTTTCATCTCTAACAATCTCGATTTTTCCAAGAGTAAGGTTGTGTACTTTATTCAATTTCTAGTACTAGTGTATTGGTATTTGATTGTGTTTGACCTGAAATCGTCAAATTATGATGATGAGGATGACGAAAAAGCTGATGATTTATTAATTTCTTCATAATTCTAGGCTCTTTCCTTTTGTCTTCAATTGGATTTATTGTTTGGAATAAATTGAGCCTTGATAGGTTGTTGTCGATGTGTGAGCGAATTGGTTGATGCCGCTGGTGTGAATTGGTTCGACCATGGTGATGACAAAGTCGGGTTTTATGCTGATTTCATTTCATAGTCAAGTTTGAGGTCGAGATTTAATACCATTGCATTTAGGGGTCATTTTTTCGGTTTGTCTCGGTTATTTTTGTGCTGCTTGTGTTAAATTGATTGTAGTAAGACATGTTTGCGTATATAAAAGTGTGATTTGGTTAACATTTGCACCAAAAAGGAAGAAAATGGAGTTTTACAAATGATGTCGAGTGGGTTTCGCGTGTCATATGTGCCCTTGATAATGTTAACCCAGTGCCGTAAACTGATTGAATTGTCATTGTTCCGTAGTCCGTAAGACCTGTTATCTTGAAGGAGGGGTTAAGGAATTTGCAATTCTGATTAAATTGTCATTGTAAATGCAGAAAGCCAGGGAAGCATGTCAGCGATCATATTTTGTAAAAATTCATTTACTTTTTGTGTTTGATAATTGTTTTACATATAATTCATTTGTCTGACTGCCTGAGGATCAAATTCTTGGACAGAGAATATTGGAAATGTGGTTAATGTAGTCGTTGTTGTGATTATTTCAGATTCTGGGCTGCCAAAAAAATGGGTTGGCTTATATAATCTCAAATCAGAGTATGCTACGTTCCCGGATGTTTCTTATGGGTTTGAAGCTGTTATAGCATCCACGACATGGAACAACACCATCCAACAACTCTTGCAGATTGACCCTCATACTCGGCCTACACACGGTTCTTATTCGCCCTTCTCTTTCTTTTTTCTTTTTTCTTAAGACACAAACCTCTAAATCTAATGGGTTTGTTTAAAACGTTATAACCGTACGTGTTTTAAGTGATTGGGTTGTCACGAAATGATATCAGGGTCAAGTAGTGTAGGGCTAAGTATAACCTCTAATGGGTTTGTTTAAATTGCTTTAGATACAATTTGACTTGGTAAATGCAGGTTGGGTGACAATGACGGCAGCAACAGTGGCGATGGAGCTGCGTCAAGGTCTAGTAGTAAGTACGGAAGAGAATCCGGAACTGCATGACGTTTGGATGGAGTGGAAATACTGGGAGTCACTGCACAAGGCCTTGCGTTTGACAGACAACTGCTCTATGTACTTGGTTACTGACCCCCCTGAGCACATCATGTTTCGGTTCAAGCTTCAGGAACTCGGGGATCTCTTCTACCTCACCCGAACCCAACATGTTTGACCCTTAGCTTCTGGAGATCCATCACCTCCGTTCACTACTCAACATGAGAGCTTATAATAATATGTAAAACTCGAGTGTCTTGCATTGTGGCTTAGTCATAAACAGAAAATTCTCCATAGTACTAGTTTGATACTGAGCTTAGTATTTGTAATTGTAAATATAGGCATCCTGTTCTTGTGGATTGTGAGTAAATTCAGTCATGTTCTGCTTTGTCTCTACACGTGCTTTACGATGCTTAAATATATTTCACTTTGAGTTGATTTCTTGGACTGAATGGTCATTCATTGCGCAGGAATAACATTACAATAATACCAGAATAACAACACAATAACATGCGGTAAAAAAAGGAGTAAAAAAATCAAAGTGACATCGGAATAACATCATAATAACAGCAGAATAACAGTAGAATAACAGCACAATAACACGTGGTAAAAAAAAAAAAGAGAAAAAAATCAAAGTCATGAAAAAAAAAATCAAAGTGACACCGGAATAACATCACAATAACAGCAGAATAATAGTAGAATAACAGCACAATAACATGTGGTAAAAAAAAAAAAGAAAAAAAATCAAAGTCGTAAAAAAAAATCAAAGTGGCACCGGAATAACATCACAATAATACCAGAATAATAGTAGAATAACAACACAATAACACGTGGTAAAAAAAACAAAAAAAATCAAAGTCGTAAAAAAATTCACAGTAACAGCAGAATAACATCACAATAACAGCGGAATAACAATAACAGAACAATAAGATATGGTAAAAAAAAAAGAGAAAAAAAATCAAAGTCGTAAAAAAAATCAAAGTAACAGCAGAATAACATCACAATAACAGCGGAATAACAATAACAACACAATAACACGTGGTAAAAAAAAAGAGAGAAAAAAAATCAAAGTCGTAAAAAAAATCCAGGTAAAAAAAAGCACAATAATAGCATAATAACACGAGATAAAAAAATAAGAGTAAAAAAAATTTCAAGTAAAAAAAATCCGGTACAAAAAGAAAAAGAAAAAAAGGTAACATAATGAGTAAATTAAAGAAAAACATAAGAGAAAACAAAAATCAAAGTGGTAAAAAAAAGCATAATAACACGAGGTAAAAAAAGAGAAAAAAAATTAAAGTAAAAAAAAAGTAACATTAGAAAAAAGAGAAAATAAGTAAATGACAATGGTTTTATATGACATGTAAGATTTGATCTTGGCCACTCATCTCTAATATAATCTAGTGGCTGAGATTCCCCCAACTCACAACTCACCATAAGAACCAAAATCACCAAATCCAATCTCTCTCACCATAAGAACCAAAATCACCAAATCCAATCTCTCTCTCTCTCTCTCTCTCTCTCTCTCTCTATATATATATATATATATATATATATATATATATATATATATATATATATATATATATATATATATATAGATAGATAGATAGATAGATAGATAGATAGATAGATATCGGATAATCCATTTTAAGTTTAAAACGGTTCAATATCAACCCCTTGGTTATATAGGACAAATATTTTATTTTTCTCACGCATAATGCTTTTGTTTTGTCTTATTCAACCTGCACTTATATACTTGACCCGTTTTAAATAAGAATTTGTTTGTTTTTATAATGTCGAGCTAGTGAGTTGTTTTTACTTACGTCTAAGTTAAGCATATAAATTCTCTTTACATTTTTTATATCAATATAACAGTAATACTAAAATTATATTTTTGTTAAATATATTCACCTTCTTATTGATTTTTTCAATTTAATAAAATTATATCCGTGTATTTTTTGCACGGGCGTAAAACTGGTAATACAATAAAGGCAATTCAAATAAATCATGGAGAAGATTGTGCAATCAAGAGGATTGTGTGTTGTTGATACGTTGCATAGAATCAGGAGGAATAGTAGGAGAAGATTGACCAATATTCTTATCATTAACGTGATTGACTAGTAGGACGTGTTTGGTAAATGGCTGATTGGGAAATTTTCAGCATATTCAAGGTTTTTAGCATGTTTGACTTACCAATCTACTATTTTGAGTGTTTGATAAATGGCATATTGAAAGAGTAGATTGGAGCTCAATCTACCGTTTTCCAATATGCTGCTCTACCTAGCATATTCACATTAGTAGATTGTGAAATATGAACCCGTCAACAATTTACACATAAATACAACAATCTATTACCAAAATGTGCTAATTACGGGTGAAAAAATTGGAGGCGTGCTTCTTGCCATTCAAACAAGAGCGGGTCTCTAATATACGTTTGGGTCATGAGGGGTACGAGGACTCGTGGTACTGGAGCTTGGAACGGGATGGAGAATATACTGTACGGTCCACATACAAGCTGCTTGTGGGGGAGGATATTAAGACTATGGAGACTTCGAGTTGGGAGAGGAGCAAATGGCTATGGAACAATTTGTGGAAGGTCCAAGTGTGGCCTCAGATCAAGCTATTATTTTGGCAATTGTGCAACGACGCTTTAGCTACAAAGGTAAATTTATACAATCGAGTCGGTCATGATGATGTCTTGTGTCCGTTGTGTCAGTGTCAAATTGAGTCGTGTCTTCATTTGTTTCGGGATTGTGGGGTAACAAGGAGTGTGCGGGAGGAGGTTGAGCTGCTGAGGGAAGAGGGGGTTGGGGATCTCTCGGTGCGAGATTGGGTGAAGGGGTGTTGGCGTGGCATTGGGAAGAGGGAGTATGGGTTAATGATGGTTGTTTGCTGGGCTGTATGGGAGGCGAGAAACCGGGTTATTTTTGCGGGAGGACGGGTTGAGGTGGCTGACGTGGTGAGGAGAGTGCAGCGGGTTGTGGAGGAGATTAAAGGGGAGCTTATGGCGCGGGGTACGAGGGGTGGTGGGCAGGAGCTGACTGATGGGGTGAGGGTGGAAGCATGGCGAGCTCCAGACACGGGATGGGTAAATCTTAATGTTGATGCGGGGGTGAAGGATGGCGTGGGTGTGGGTATTGGAGCTGTATGTCGGGATAGTGCGGGGAAGGTGCTTTGGGGCATGGCGCATAATCGGAGGGAGGTATGGGAGGTCCAAGTGGCGGAAGCGGTGCAATCCTTGAAGGGCTCGAGTTAGCGGTGGACAAAGGCCATGACCGTATAGTTGTGGAAAGTGACCGCTCACAAGTGATTGATGCATTGAAGCAACGCAAGACGAGACAAAATTTGTTTTCTTTAATTATAGACGCTATTTTACGGCTTTGTAACTCTTTTAATTCTGTTTCTTGGTCTTTTACGAGTAGGCGAAACAATTCGGTGGCTCACGAGTTAGCACATATGGCGCCAGTAGGATCTGGTAGAGTTGTTTGGGTCGAGAAAGTGCCTGAGGTCGTTGATCGGCTTATTATTTCTAGTTAATGAAAGTATCCAGTTGGGTTTCAAAAAAAAAATGTGCTAATTACCAAACACTTCTACTAAATCTGCTAATTGAAATATACTAGTCAAACCTGTTAATCTAATCTGTCATTTATAATCTGCTTGGCCAATCTTCTTCTGCTAATATCAATCTGCTGATTACCAAATAGGGCCTAAATAATAAACTAGTTTTGTGACCGCGAGTAACTCACGGGTCTGCTTAGGTACACTTTTTAAGGTACCTCTTTTTCGTTTTTAGCTATGTTTGTTTAGCATTTTTATTCTGATATTATACGGAGGAAAAAAATTTACGAGTATGCGTTCAGTATAGCTTCTCCTCTTTGGATGGTAGTATATTAGTAAATGAAACGAAATGATTCGTTAAATAAATTAACTAAAAATAGATTGAAACCCCTCTTTTTTTTTTTTTTTTGACAACTGTGAAGAAAGAGTTTTACATTATAGTGGTACGGCTCACTAAACCATACCTATAAACTACAACATAAAACACCATAGAGCTACTAAAAACATAAACTAAAGCATGGTAACAATTGCATCGGTAAACAACGTCGTGTTGATGGCGTACGACTGAAGTCGAAACACGCTCTTCAAATTCAAACTCCACCCTAATCTCTAATGGATGAGCAACGCTGGCTAAAGGAAAAGACTCATCTTTGCTTGTCTTGATAGATGTAGATTCAGAGAAATACTTGCAACAAGACCCAAAAAAAGGTCTCGGAGATTCATCTCCTTGGCTGTGAAAATCTTCCTCACAAAACCAACGATCCTCCACAAACTCATTGTTACTCGTCTTAATCAAAACAGCGTCGGAGAAATACCTACAACAAGACCCAATAAAGCGTCTCGGAGATTCATCTCCTTGGCTGTGATACACCTTATCTGGAAACCAACGAGTCCCTTGACCCAACGAGAGAAAACAAAGTGCACTTACGCCCCAAGGACGTAGAAAGAAAAGACGGAAAGCAGACCACACAAATCTGTCTCCAGAGGAGAGTAAACTCTTACACTTTGTAACACAAATCCCGCTGACCAGAACCCCATAGCCAAGAAAAACGAGTAAATAGGTGGGAACTAAAGGAGGAAACCACTTGAAATTCCCCCTAATCAAAACCATCTCTGCAGACTGCAAAGAATTAGGCTCAACACAGACCCAATGCAAAGTACCAATTGTCCTACTTAATCCATGGAGAAGGGAACAGGACACCCCAAACCACCAAGAGTTTATTATTTGAATTAATAAAAAACACAATAAACCGGAAATAAGCATTAATTAGAGATGGATCCACCGCATCCGACCCAAACGACAGCACTGCCAAACACCCCAATTCCACCCTACCCATCACGCCTCAAGTAGACCGAAAAGAAACACGACAACCATGACCGCACCCCAACCTGAGGACGAGACGTACTCGACAAACCATCCACGGCCGACAAGAAAAAACCAGCACACACCAAAACCCGATAAAAGACCCCGAGACTCCAAATTCCAAACTGAACCCCCCCAGGACCATCGGTCATCCTGCAACAAACACCGATTAAAACAACAACAAAGACGACACAAGAAAAACAGGTAATGGGACGAAACAGTGGGGGAAGGGGGCGAGGGGAAGGGGAGACCACCAGAAACGACCCAAAACCACCACCATAACCAAAAAAACAAAGCACCAAGATGAGCCAGACTCATCGACAAGACCGTCGAACTCAAGGGAACAGGAACATACCCGGGGTGGGGAAGGGGGCGAGGGAGAGGGGAAACACCCCGGAGTTGCAGGCGAGACTTTCGATGACAGGACAGGGGAAACAGAGGAACGGAATGACCTCGGAGCACGACGCAAAACTTCAACGCAGCCAGCCGGAGATCGAGATGGAATCAAGCACCGTCAATCCAAAAGGAGGTGAGAACAAGCCAAAGAGAACATAAACAGATCGGAGGCGTGAGCGTTCGCCAGAGATAGGGCAAGGGAAGGCCCCATCTCCAGCGAAAGGGAAGGGGGAAATGGAGGGGAAGTGTGTGATTGGGAGATGCGGCGGCGCAACAGGGAAATTTAGGGTTTTTTTGTTAGTTTTAGAGAGAGAGAGTTTAGAAAGAGAGTTAGAATGGTTGAATATCTATGATTGAAACCCCTCTGAATGTTGTTATGTTGAAGTAAAGAACGAGAAGCTACTAGCTTTTGCGGTATTGAAGAGTGCACTTTCCAGTATTACAAATCAGATGATACAAATGTCGAACCTCTTTTTCTAATGTCAAAGTGTGAAGAACTGTAATACAACGACTTATTAGGATTAAGAATGGTTCAGAGTACATTAAACATGTGAAACTACGGTAAGCAAAATTTTATAATAGTCTATAGGCCATAATCCTAGAGTAAAATCACCACCTTTATAATTCTTCAGTTCCCCAACACCACTGTAAATCACTCCAATGTCCCCATATTGGCAAGAAAAAATCATAAGTTCTAAAATTTGAAAATCAATTAAAAGATAAAACATACAATTTTGAAAGAAAAAAAAAACTAAGCATTGCATACAAATGTGACAAACCTTGCTTTACGAATCTCATCAACAAAGAAAATTGAAAAGAGAAAGGATGCGTCGGATTATATGACAAGTAAAGTAGCAACGTGACGAGCTACATAAGAATCTTCAATGTCAAAATTCGTTGGCTAGCTAGAGTGCTGGTCTTATAAAACTCTCATTCATATTTTAATATAGATATATTTCTTTGGCAACCCAAATTTACAACTTCAACTTAGTTAAATTGACAAATAGACGTATAAAATAAACCATCAGAATTACAATTAGTAGTAATGTAGTATAACATATGAAACAAAATAAAGCAATATTAAGGTACAAGAGTAAGAGAGAATCCTTACTCAAGATTTACAATGCAAGTTAATTCAAGAAAAAAAAATACAGTATTAGCCGGTTTATCTAATGAGTAACTGGCTAACTTTTTTTTTCAATTTATAATCTTTCACTGCATTGAGTTAATTGTATGTGTAACGATTATTGACGTTGATGCTTCAGTTACCTAGCAATAATGAGAACGCTTGAAAACGAAGTTAATTTCCAACCTCTTTGAAGTGTTCATTTAGTGAGTTAATAACTGCGACATTTTATTTGTCTTTTGACATGTCTAATGGCAATTCAATCATCAACTTATACGTGTAGTTGATTGAAAAATGCTCAAGGTTTGCATTTGATAGTGGCACGTATTGTTAAAAAAAAATATTCAGGGTACCCTTTTTATATTATTGTATAGATATTAATAACTAATATTTATTCTTAAATTGATTATGACTAAAAAAACCGGATTCGTAAATATCGACGACGTTTTAGTAAACGTCGACGACGTTTTTTAAAAAAAAGACGCTCACTACCCCTACTATCTCACTAACCCATTCTCCCTCACTCTCTATTCTCTCTACTCAAACTCAACCTCCAACTTCTACCAACACTCAACCACCACCACCTCCACCACCACACTGCCACCACCACACTACCACCACTATGCCGACCACCCCGCCTCCACGTTGCCGCCACCACGTTGCCGCCGACATCACCAACAAGGTAAGTGCCGTTTTTTTTTATTTTGTTAAATTAGTTTAGAAATTGAAACTAATTGAATTAAACTATGAAATTAAATAGTTTTCTTTCCTTTATTGTTATTGTTAATCGATTAAATTGATTGGATTTTGTTTTGTAATTGAATTAGTTAGTAAATTAGGTTATGTGTTAGGTTTTTATTAAAATTAATTGAATTAGTTTAGAAAATGTTAGTTTTTCTATTAAAATTCATGTTAATTAGTTGTTATTATGTAAATTTTGGTATTGTTATATGTTGTTTGCGAAATATACTTGATTGGGAGTGATTTTTGAGTCGATTTTTATTGTTGTTAATCGGATTGGGCTAATTTGAAGCGTTTTAAGGCCGACACCACGGGCAAACGTGGGGAATGGACGTTTGGATGTGGCTGAAACGTGGGAATTCCACGTTCTGCTGTGGCTGAACGTTGGGATGGGTCGTTTGGCTGCGGTCAAACGTGTGATTCTCACGTTTGGCTGTGGTCAAACGTTGGGAAATCTCGTTTGGCCGTGGTCAAACATCCAGTTTTGTTGTTTGGCCGCGGAAAAAAAAAAAAAGTTTGACCATGGTAAAAAAAAATGTTTAGCCACGGTCAAGCAAGGGGTTTTTTTGTTCAACCGCGGTCAAAGAAGGGGTTTGTTTTGTTCGTCCGCGGTAAATTATTTTTTTTTTTAAAAAACCGTGTTTTATGCTATTATTTGCCGATTTTTGTTACTTTATATGATATTTAGTCGATTAACGTGTTTTCTAACAACTTATAATTTCCTAATGCAGATGGCAGATCAAAATGAGAGAGGAAAGGCAATCATTAATGTTCCGCCTCCGCCTAACGTACACGACCGTACCATTGGGCGTAATGTTACGGGCTCGAAGCGTCGTTTGCGAGTTAAGCAGGCCCACAAGAAGCCACCCCCACTTCGAGAGACGTCTGGAATGGTTATGATGCCTACTCCCGGTCATGTCGTTAGCGAGTCGGAGGAGGCGAGGTCACGGGAGGTTGCTAGTAGTTACCAACATGATAGAGATGATGAGCCGTCGGATGACAGTTCCGGGGAGGAAGAGGAGGATGCTGGAGAGTATGTGGTCCAACTGAACTCGCCACCGCCGAGAGTGTTGAGTCTAAAGTTGGGCCGGGATAGGAGTGGACGTTATTCGAGTGTTAGAGAGTCCTCTAGCACCGATAGGTCGAGGAGGCTGAGGAAGGATAGTTCTTGGATCCTGAGAGAGCCCGTTCCTGGTGGTCCTAGGAACATTGCCACCCTACGGAGTTTTGGTGGTCACGTTGCGTTCAACAGTTGGTCGGACTCTAACCCGGAGAATATGAGGTCGTGGATCAAGCTCTACGAGAGGCCGAAAGCTGCGAGGGAGATTAGGCACATGGTTCTCACTGAGGGCGTTGCAGTTAGGGTACATGCGAGTAGGCTTGGTGTAATACTACGGTTTTATGAGTCTCTGGGTACTCTATCGAGTAGGCCTTACTCTGTCGAGTAAGGGTGTGTTGCGTTTTAAAATAGTTTCTGACCTGTTGGGTACTCGATCGAGTAACGTAGATACTCGATCGAGTAAGGGGGCACTCGATCGAGTACCTTAGCTACTCGATCGAGTAGCCGGTTTACGGGGAATGATTTGTCGGGTTTCGCTAATAACACGAGTTTGATATAAAAGGTTTCCGTCAGTTTATTTAATCACTTTTAACCTTTCTAAACCCTTCAAAAGAAAAAGGAGTTACGTAGTTCTCTCTCGTCGCGTTGTTGGCAAATCTCCAAGGCTAGGAGTGTCGGATCATCTTGTTCTTTGCATCATAGTGTTCCTTGCGTCAAGGGTAAGATTTACATACCAATTTTATACTGTTTCTTTGAGTTTGTTTAAAACCCTAATTGGGTAGATTTGGGGGTTTTAGGAGGGTTATGTTGATTAGGTGATAATTGTATGATTATGTGTATAGGAGAAGGGTTCGTAGAGGAAAGGTTTTGAGACAGCTGCTAGATCGTCTGATGTTTGTGTTGCATTCCAGGTAAGGTTTCCCCACTCAGTATTAATTACATAATGTGTGGTGATTGTGTTGTAGTTAGTGATTGTTGATTGATTCAGACGGTTGTGATTGTATATTGTTGATTGATTCAGACGGTTGTTGATGTTGTATTGTGATTGCTGATTGTTTGTCTCTGGTTCTCGAGATGCGTTCTCGGCTGAGTGGGGTCACTTGCGGGAGTGGCTTCACGCCCTAGTTTCGCCCTCCGTGGAACCCGCCACGGGAGGGGATGTGCACATTAATGGGACAGGGTTATCGCTCGGTATGATGAGCGGGGCTTAGGTGGGAACGGCTGCGGTCCCCCACTGGCAGGGCTGGTCCAGTGGACAGTCGGTGACGGAGATTGATTGGAGTGGGTGTGATTGTGTGTGTGACTGTTTGAGCTATGTTGTTTGTTGTGTTGTTGGGTCATATAGATTGTGTGATTAGTACTGACCCCATTTAAATGTTTTAAAAACTGTGGTGATCCATTCGGGGGTGGTGAGCAGTTATTGAGCAGGTATGAGACGATGCGTATGGGATAGCTGGGATGAGTCACCACGTTGCAGTTTAGAAGTCTTCCGCTGTGTCTGACGCTTGATAGTATTTTGATAGTAAATAGTTTTGAGAACTTGTATTTCCCTTTATCAGTTTTGGTAACGAACATGTAATCACTTAAAATTTAATTACTTTTAAAGTACATTTCTTTATTGTCTTATGATATTCAATTCCTCGGGCAACCGAGATGGTAGTATCCTTATACCTGAGTGGTCCTGATAAGGCACTTGGAGTATGGGGGTGTTACAAATGGTATCAGAGCGACGATCCTGAAACCTGTAACCAATGAACCCAATAAACATAGGGAGTCAAATAAAATGAACCCGGGGCAAAAGTTGTAGGAGCTAATGCAAAGACTTGGGAGACGTCCTAAAGTCGCGAACTCGCCCTACAATTTTGAACCGGTCACTATGGGATATGAGTCGGGATCGCTATGTGTTTACCTTGTGTATTGTGTACCTATGTAGTGATGTGTGGCATGAATCAGTGGATGTATGTATGTTAAGAATGGGGAATGTGTAGAAAAGATGGTGATGATGTGATTTCGTAAGTTATTGATTGAAAGTATGATAGTTGCTTTACGATATGGCATTATAGAAATACGAAAATAAAATCTGTTTGATTGGAGTTATACATAGAGTTATGTATACATATATGTTGTTGGTAGTGTTGTACGAGTTTATATAGCTGAAAGTTTGAGTAAGAGCATGAATAATTGGTGGAAAAAGATGATAATTGTTGCATGATAATATGATTTTTTTTTATAACGCATGTTGTATGATGGAAGAGATTTTATAAGGTTGTTATGCTAGTAACATGTGAATATGATACTTGATGTCATATAATTGTGATTTTGTTTACGTAAAGTTATATAATAAAAACATGTGGGTAATATGTGATTGGTAAGTTGAATGATACATGTGCATCGAGTTATTTGTTGCTTGGCTTTTGAAGTTAGTAACATGTGGTTAGGGATACTGGTTTTATGAGCATTTAGTTGTTTTTGTTTACCATGTTGTCGTTTAAGTTGTTGGGAAGTAAAATCAAGTAGTTGTGTTTTCGATTATAGGGAGGTTGTCTTTAAACTGTTATAACTTGAGATGCATAAATGATTTTAATGTGATTCCAATTGGAGGTGATAGCGTGTCCTTTTACGATTCTAACGATAGGTCACACGCCCAAAACGACCAAGAAATGAGCGAGTTATGACTGTTTTACGAAAACTGGACAGTGCTGAGAAATGCGTAGGTACTCGATCGAGTAGGGGGGACTCGATCGAGTACGTTAGTTACTCGATCGAGTAGTACTGGTAATTTGTTTTACGTGCTTCTGATCTTCACCTACTCGATCGAGTAAGTCTCTTACTCGATCGAGTGTCCTGTACTCGATCTAGTGACCCCTGTTTTGGGTCATATGCTTATCTTTTGAATTAGTTGCATATTATGTTTAATTCAAAGTTGTTATTTTGCTTCTTTATGCATTGTTTTACATGTACGTTGGTCTTGACGCATAAGTTACCCAATCTTGTGGTGTAGTGAGTGGCACCTGTGGTGAGTATGAGTTCGGTGGGAGGACATGAGTTATACGTGGTTGTGATAGATAGTGGAAAAACAAAAGGAAGATCGTTATGGTTTATTGAGACATAGAGCATGTTTTGTGAGATGAGATGAGCGATATGTTTGTACGTTGAGTAATGCAAAAGTAATTAAATGTGGGCAAGGGATGATGTGAGTTTATGGAACGTGAGAATGAAAAGATTGAAATGAGGGACGCAAATGGTGGCATCTTGAGATGTGTAAAGAATCATGGAGGGGGATGGTTAGGAGTCGTGTGGGTTAAGAATATACATAGTGAAAGTTCGTTTTAAAAGGGTTGAGAAGAGTAGTATATAGTTAACTTTGTGGAGACATGTCGCGAGGTGGATTTGTATACAGTGAATGAGTTTGGGAGATTTGGTTTATTAAGAGATGAAACTACTGTGTGATTTCCTTGGGCAATTAGCGGTAGGAAAGGAATTTTGATTTCTAGAGATGTAATTGTTGAACAGTAAACGTTGATTCTATGGATGGATTAGTGGCAAGGGTGATTGATGACATAATACGAGAATATTTGTGGTAAGAAAGAGTGAGATGATATCGATATGAAATAATTAGATGTGAGTTTTGGAGCAGTGAGAAAGTAACCGGAACACTAAAGAGTTAGGTAGAAGTGATAAGGAGTTGAATGGTTAATTGATTTTGTAGAGTGTAAAAGAAAAGAATGTGGGGAATAAAACTAAGAAAATGTTGACCGGAGTTATGTGATATAGAGGTAAGGAGTCGTCGAGATGTGTGCTACCAATCATGAGGATGTTAGTTAATGGTTATAGAGGAGTTTCGGGACAACATGATTAGTCTTGACTTTTGAGGAATTCAGGAAAGTAAGAAGTTGGTAGAATATCTGCATGACATGAGATTTTGGTGGAGATTTAGATGATGATACAGTTAAGAATGGTATTGGGAAGAATTTTGAAGTAATTTTGTTGATGGATTTGATGTTCGTTATTTGGGATGTTAACCAAAGATAGGAAAGAAATCGTGATATTTAGAGATGAGTGTAAGGATTTGATGTCCGGACAGTGGTGGTGATATGGTTTGTGACTAGTGGTTAAGGGTGATGGTATATTAGAAAGGTAAAAATTATGAAGCGGTTGATTTTGCAGAGACCAGGTTGATATGTATGGTTGTGAGAGAGTGTAAGATGTGGTTATATGAGGCGGTTGTTAGTAGTTCAGTATTAATAGTATGGTTACATTTGGCAGGGGGTGATGGATATGCGAATGGGAGAATATGTTATGAGGGGCATATGAGTTAAGCTCGGGCGACAGGTAACCTTTGTTGAGCGGTAACTTACGTGATCAGGATTGACTAGGTGGATGTGATTACGGGTCTATGATACGTGTAAATGTTTGTGTGAGGTTCTGACCTCACAAGAAGTGGTATGGTGTGATAATTATAAAGTTGTTATATGATTATTTTGTAATTTATGTTGGGTACGGTATACTAATGGAATGAGGTTCAAAAGGTAATAATGTGATTGATCTGGCATGGATAGTTAAAATTGTATGTGTATGGATGATACTTGTTTATTCCGTGAAATGGTAAGGATGATGTTCATGAGATTATTATCTGTTTAATTCATATAACATGTTGCATTGTGATTTAGTAAAGTGGATTTGAGTAAGTTTTTCTTGTCCGAGAAGTTATGTTGGGTCAGTGTTTATGGGATTGTGTCTGTTGTGATGTCTATCGGTGTAGTTGTGGTGCCTCGGGTGATGATCCGGGCACGGTACCTATTGTTGTGATGCGGGTATTTTCGCACTGCGGTGTGGCTGTTGGTGGTGGTGTTGCGATGTCGTCACCGGTTGTGGTGGAGTAGGCGGGATGATTATGATTCGAGTTTCGAAAGTACATACCAGTTACACATACATTGTTGTTTTATTTGATGTTGCTTCCTGTGAGTTTCAGTTTGTACAGATAGACAGTTGTTTTGTTTATTGATGTTTCTTACCAGTTAAGTTTTGGTATGAGGGTAGAGTATGATATGAAAGAGAGTTGTATATGTTTTCGTTATTGTCATGGTATAGTGACATTCTGTTGATGGGACACAGTTGTCAGAAGTTGTTACAGTACTTTTGATCTTGTTTTAAGATGAGGCTTTAGACATAGTCATGGTAAGTGATTGGTGGAACATGTGTTGTATTGATCCGGGCCGCTGCAGGTGGTTCATAATCAGATTTTGGGACAGTGAGTGTAGGGTGTTGGGAATTAGTGTCATGTTAAGTTTTGTATGAGTTTTGCGGTAATAAAGAAAAGAACTTGAGGACCTAGTGTGAGTGTACGTAACGAGTGTAGATCGTGTGTTATGCTTTTGGGAGATAGGTGCCTCACATAGAGAGGTATGTTGTTTTGCAGTAAGAATGGAGAGTTAGTATGGTAATTTTGCTACGAGTTTTATGGTATAGATTAGGTGGTGTGCCGTATGAGTTGAGGTATGAAAAATGTTTAAGTCAGAGAGCCTTGGATATGTGCATGGCGAGTGTTTAGGTTATAGGTGGTTATCTTTGACATGCGGTGGTGATGAGGATAATGAAAAGATATATCTAGGATTTAGTATTAGTGAGTTACGAGGACGTAACATTTATCTTAAGAGGAGTAGGATGCGATAAAAGAGATTTTGATGGTTGTTCATATGGTAGTATATTTGGAAGTAGAGTGTTGGTGTAGCATAAGATATGGATTTGTATATGCTGTGGTTTATAGTGTTAAAAGGTCATGGACGTGCTTGTAGTAGTTCGATGTTAGGAATGCGAGAATACTTCGATAGTGTTGACAGTTGGATGATGAGGTTATGAGTGTGAGTAAACTTCGAGGACGAAGTTCCCTTTAAGGGTGGTAGAATGTAACATTTCGTTTGATGTTTATGTAGTTGGTTATGTATGGAGTTAGTGTCGGGAGAGTTTATGTTGTAGTTGATACGACATCGTGAGCGAGGTGTGGAGGTAGGAATAGTTGGTAGAGTTGGTGTTAAGAGTTCATGGTTTCATGTTTTGTAAGTTAGGGTTTTGTTTTGAGTTCTTAGTAGCTTTGTTGCGTCTTGACCGAGTTAGTATGTTGTTTTTATGTATGGGTTGAACTTCGGGGACTAAGTTCTTTTTAAGGAGGGAAGACTGTAATACTACGGTTTTATGAGTCTCTGGGTACTCTATCGAGTAGGCCTTACTCTGTCGAGTAAGGGTGTGTTGCGTTTTAAAATAGTTTCTGACCTGTTGGGTACTCGATCGAGTAACGTAGATACTCGATCGAGTAAGGGGGCACTCGATCGAGTACCTTAGCTACTCGATCGAGTAGCCGGTTTACGGGGAATGATTTGACGGGTTTCGCTAATAACGCGAGTTTGATATAAAAGGTTTCCGTCAGTTTATTTAATCACTTTTAACCTTTCTAAACCATTCAAAAGAAAAAGGAGTTACATAGTTCTCTCTCGTCGCGTTGTTGGCAAATCCCCAAGGCTAGGAGTGTCGGATCATCTTGTTCTTTGCATCATAGTGTTCCTTGCGTCAAGGGTAAGATTTACATACCAATTTTATACTGTTTCGTTGAGTTTGTTTAAAACCCTAATTGGGTAGATTTGGGGGTTTTAGGAGGGTTATGTTGATTAGGTGATAATTGTATGATTATGTGTATAGGAGAAGGGTTCGTAGAGGAAAGGTTTTGAGACAGCTGCTAGATCGTCTGATGTTTGTGTTGCATTCCAGGTAGGGTTTCCCTACTCAGTATTAATTACATAATGTGTCGTGATTGTGTTGTAGTTAGTGATTGTTGATTGATTCAGACGGTTGTGATTGTATATTGTTGATTGATTCAGACGGTTGTTGATGTTGTATTGTGATTGCTGATTGTTTGTCTCTGGTTCTCGAGATGCGTTCCTACCGAGTGGAGTCACTTGCGGGTGTGGCTTCACGCCCTAGTTTCGCCCTCCGTGGAACCCGCCACGGGAGGGGATGTGCACATTAATGGGACAGGGTTATCGCTCGGTATGATGAGCGGGGCTTAGGTGGGAACGGCTGCGGTCCCCCACTGGCAGGGCTGGTTTAGTGGACAGTCGGTGACGGAGATTGATTGGAGTGGGTGTGATTGTGTGTGTGACTGTTTGAGCTATGTTGTTTGTTGTGTTGTTGGGTCATATAGATTGTGTGATTAGTACTGAACCCATTTAAATATTTTAAAAACTGTGGTGATCCATTCGGGGGTGGTGAGCAGTTATTGAGCAGGTATGAGACGATGCGTATGGGATAGCTGGGATGAGTCACCACGTTGCAGTTTAGAAGTCTTCCGCTGTGTCTGACGCTTGATAGTATTTTGATAGTAGATAGTTTTGAGAACTTGTATTTCCCTTTATCAGTTTTGGTAACGAACATGTAATCACTTAAACTTTAATTACTTTTAAAGTACGTTTCTTTATTGTCTTATGATATTCATTGCTTCGGGTAACCGAGATGGTAGTATCCTTATACCTGAGTGGTCCTGGTAAGGCACTTGGAGTATGGGGGTGTTACAAATGGTATCAGAGCGACGATCCTGAAACCTGTAACCAATGAACCCAATAAACATAGGGAGTCAAATAAAATGAACCCGGGGCAAAAGTTGTAGGAGCTAATGCAAAGACTTGGGAGACGTCCTAAAGTCGCGAACTCGCCCTACAATTTTGAACCGGTCACTATGGGATATGAGTCGGGATCGCTATGTGTTTACCTTCTGTATTGTGTACCTATGTAGTGATGTGTGGCATGAATCAGTGGATGTATGTATGTTAAGAATGGGGAATGTGTAGAAAAGATGGTGATGATGTGATTTCGTAAGTTATTGATTGAAAGTATGATAGTTGTTTTACGATATGGCATTATAGAAATACGAAAAGAAAATTTGTTTGATTGGAGTTATACATAGAGTTATGTATACATATATGTTGTTGGTAGTGTTGTACGAGTTTATATAGCTGAAAGTTTGAGTAAGAGCATGAATAATTGGTGGAAAAAGATGATAATTGTTGCATGATAATATGATTTTTTTTATAACGCATGTTGTATGATGGAAGAGATTTTATAAGGTTGTTATGCTAGTAACATGTGAATATGATACTTGATGTCATATAATTGTGATTTTCTTTACGTAAAGTTATATAATAAAAACATGTGGGTAATATGTGATTGGTAAGTTGAATGATATATGTGCATCGAGTTATTTGTTGCTTGGCTTTTGAAGTTAGTAACATGTGGTTAGGGATACTGGTTTTATGAGCATCAAGTTGTTTTTGTTTACCATGTTGTCGTTTAAGTTGTTGGGAAGTAAAATCAAGTAGTTGTGTTTTCGATTATAGGGAGGTTGTCTTTAAACTGTTATAACTTGAGATGCATAAATGATTTTAATGTGATTCCAATTGGAGGTGATAGCGTGTCCTTTTACGATTCTAACGATAGGTCACACGCCCAAAACGACCAAGAAATGAGCGAGTTATAACTGTTTTACGAAAACTGGACAGTGTTGAGAAATGCGTAGGTACTCGATCGAGTAGAGGGGACTCAATCGAGTACGTTAGTTACTCGATCGAGTAGTCCTGGTAATTTGTTTTACGTGCTTCTGATCTTCACCTACTCGATCGAGTAAGTCACTTACTCGATCGAGTGTCCTGTACTCGATCTAGTGACCCCTGTTTTGGGTCATATGCTTATCATTTGAATTAGTTGCATATTATGTTTAATTCAAAGTTGTTATTTTACTTCTTTATGCATTGTTTTACATGTACGTTGGTCTTGACGCGTAAGTTACCCAATCTTGTGGTGTAGTGAGTGGCACCTGTGGTGAGTATGAGTTCGGTGGGAGGACATGAGTTATACGTGGTTGTGATAGATAATGGAAAAAGAAAAGGAAGATCGTTATGGTTTATTGAGACATAGAGCATGTTTTGTGAGATGAGATGAGCGATATGTTTGTACGTTGAGTAATGCAAAAGTAATTAAATGTGGGCAAGGGATGATGTGAGTTTATGGAACGTGAGAATGAAAAGATTGAAATGAGGGACGCAAATGGTGGCATCTTGAGATGTGTAAAGAATTATGGAGGGGGATGGTTAGGAGTCGTGTGGGTTAAGAATATACATAGTGAAAGTTCGTTTTAAAAGGGTTGAGAAGAGTAGTGTATAGTGAACTTTGTGGAGACATGTCGCGAGGTGGATTTGTAGACAATGAATGAGTTTGGGAGATTTGGTTTATTAAGAGATGAAACTACTGTGTGATTTCCTTGGGCAATTAGCGGTATGGAAGGAATTTTGATTTCTAGAGATGTAATTGTTGAACAGTAAACGTTGATTCTATGGATGGATTAGTGGCAAGGGTGATTGATGACATAATACGAGAATATTTGTGGTAAGAAAAAGTGAGATGATATCGATATGAAATAATTAGATGTGAGTTTTGGAGCAGTGAGAAAGTAACCGGAACACTAAAGAGTTAGGTAGAAGTGATAAGGAGTTGAATGGTTAATTGATTTTGTAGAGTGTAAAAGAAAAGAATGAGGGGAATAAAACTAAGAAAATGTTGACCGGAGTTATGTGATATAGAGGTAAAGAGTCGTCGAGATGTGTGCTACCAATCATGAGGATGTTAGTTAATGGTTATAGAGGAGTTTCGTGACAACATGATTAGTCTTGAGTTTTGAGGAATTCAGGAAAGTAAGAAGTTGGTAGAATATCTGCATGACATGAGATTTTGGTGGAGATTTAGATGATGATACAGTTAAGAATGGTATTGGGAAGAATGTTGAAGTAATTTTGTTGATGGATTTGATGTTCGTTATTTGGGATGTTAACCAAAGATAGGAAAGAAATCGTGATATTTAGAGATGAGTGTAAGGATTTGATGTCCGGACAGTGGTGGTGATATGGTTTGTGACTATTGGTTAAGGGTGATGGTATATTAGAAAGGTAACAATTATGAAGCGGTTGATTTTGCAGAGACCAGGTTGATATGTATGGTTGTGAGAGAGTGTAAGATGTGGTTATATGAGGCGGTTGTTAGTAGTTCAGTATTAATAGTATGGTTACATTTGGCAGGGGGTGATGGATATGCGAATGGGAGAATATGTTATGAGGGGCATATGAGTTAAGCTCGGGCGACAGGTAACCTTTATTGAGCGGTAACTTACGTGATCAGGATTGACTAGGTGGATGTGATTACGGGTCTATGATACGTGTAAATGTTTGTGTGAGGTTCTGACCTCACAAGAAGTGGTATGGTGTGATAATTATAAAGTTGTTATATGATTATTTTGTAATTTATGTTGGGTACGGTATACTAATGGAATGAGGTTCAAAAGGTAATAATGTGATTGATCTGGCATGGATAGTTAAAATTGTATGTGTATGGATGATACTTGTTTATTCCGTGAAATGGTAAGGATGATGTTCATGAGATTATTATCTGTTTAATTCATATAACATGTTGCATTGTGATTTAGTAAAGTGGATTTGAGTAAGTTTTTCTTGTCCGAGAAGTTATGTTGGGTCAGTGTTTATGGGATTGTGTCTGTTGTGATGTCTATCGGTGTAGTTGTGGTGCCTCGGGTGATGATCCGGGCACGGTACCTATTGTTGTGATGCGGGTATTTTCGCACTGCGGTGTGGCTGTTGGTGGTGGTGTTGCGATGTCGTCACCGGTTGTGGTGGAGTAGGCGGGATGATAATGATTCGAGTTTCGAAAGTACATACCAGTTACACATAAATTGTTGTTTTATTTGATGTTGCTTCCTGTGAGTTTCAGTTTGTACAGATAAACAGTTGTTTTGTTTACTGATGTTTCTTACCAGTTAAGTTTTGGTATGAGGGTAGAGTATGATATGAAAGAGAGTTGTATATGTTTTCGTTATTGTCATGGTATAGTGACATTCTGTTGATGGGACACAGTTGTCAGAAGTTGTTACAGTACTTTTGATCTTGTTTTAAGATGAGGCTTTAGACATAGTGATACGTGCATTTTATATAGTCTTTTTAGCCTATTTTATGCACGTATTTCTATGCTTTTATCGTGGTTTTATGCTACGAAATGCCCCGAATATGCTACTTTGGTGTATTTTGTCTTATTTGCAGGAATGGACCATAAAGTAGTGAAATCAAGCCTTTTACCGCTCATTTAGCATGCATTTGGAGGAAGAGTAGATTTGGAGCGGGATTTATTGCTGTCTTGGGATGCGTGAAGGTGTTTCGGGAGCTAAAAGGACAAGTCAAGTCAAACTAACGAGAATGATGAGCTGCTGAAGTCAAGTTTCACTTGATCGAGTGATTTATTACTCGATCGAGTGGTTCTAGGTGCAATAATCAGTCGATCGAGTTGTTTGCTTAGTCGATCGACCAGTTCCTTTATAGCCTTACTCGATCGAGCCCTATTCTAGGTTGATCGAGCTGTTTTTGAGTCAAGTTCACTCGATCGAGTGATTTAGTTACTCGATCGAGTGGACTTTGCTACGGGCTGGGCTTTTTAGTCTAATTCCGTCATTAGGTTTAATTATACTCCTATTTTCTTATAAATAGGAGTTAGGATGTCATTAGTTATCATGGAGGGATCAATATACGTTACTTTCTTCTGTCACTTTCCCTGTTACTTTTGTTCTTTCATTTCCGGATCATTTATATCAGTAATTTCTTCCCTCTTTTCTCTCTTTTTATTTAATGTTTATTATTCCCTCTCCCTCTTTATTTATTGTTCTTATTAATTTCATGTCTAGCTAAATCCCCTTAGTATGTTAGGATTAGGGAAGCCGTGGTAGCAATGTTTTAACTGACTTATATAGATTAGTCTTGCGATAGGAATTGTATTAGGCAATTTAATTGTTATCCGGTCGAATGAATGCATGCAGGAGACCATAAATCTAGTTAACCCCGACCTGGATCGAAAGATTGGAAGGGAAGGCTTGCTTAATTACAATAGGGTATTGCAGTGAGGGCGAAAGTTAAGCTATTTACGCTCTAGAGCGGTTTAAGGACCGAAAGGTGACGACCATAGCTCTTCTTATCAATAGTCTAATCGCCTTAGTATTCATGATAGTATAAGATCTGATAGCTGCCACGGTGGACCGACTCCTAGCATACTTCCTTCCTCTTATTGTTAATTCTCTTATTCATTTCTCTTCTTTAGCCTTTTCAGTTTAGTCAACACAATCAATTCAACCCCATCAGTGACTTTAGACAGATAAATCGACAAATAGATAGTACACCGCCTCCCTGTGGAGATCGACCCTACTTACCGCTGACTTCTGTTAGTAGTACTTTGGTATTTTATTTTTGGTACGAAACGACAGTATCAAATTTTGGCGCCGTTCTTCGGGGAGGCAATCTATTTATTTATTTGTTAAATTTTATCGTTTTTAGCCTCGGGATTTTCCCTTGAGGCCGTTCCGATCTTTTTCCTTGAGTCTTTGTTTTGATAGGCCTTACAGGTACTACCTAGACAGTTCTAGGTGAAAGACCGTCAAAGGGAAGGCTTGAGTACCTTTGACCCGTCACCGATGTCCCATTATACGGAGCAGTAGGTGATCTGCTGCGGGAGATGTGGTCTGCCGAGCACAATGCGGTTGTAGTTGTGCCGCCACATCCATCCTATCAATGGCCACCGCAACAAGATCCTCCTGAGATACAAGAAGAAGAGATCGCGAAGCTGAAATCCTTGATGGAGACACTTGCATTCCAAGCGCAAGAATACTTCTCGCGAATTGATAAGCTCGAGTCTGCAGTTGCTCAGTTAGCAGCTGATATGGAGATAGAAGAGATCGCGGAGTGGACATATTCAGTGGCGACGCTTGTATCACAAATGCAAGAGTGCAACAAAAATATGGACGCTCGATTCCATGAGCTCGAGGCTGTAGTTGCTCAGTTAGCAGCTGAGATGCAAGAAGAAGAGGTATACCTTGCTGAGAGCGGTTTTTCCCCTGAAGAAACAGTGTTGCCCAATGCTGAGGATGACTTCTATGATTCGGACGACGAGTTCCTATCATATTTCACTGCCCCACGCGAAGATTTCAATACAGACAGGAGGAATCACTCGATTGAGTGACTTATATAGGTCGATCGAGTGATTTGCCGGAAAACAGCTCGATCGAGTGAAATTGCTACTCGATCGAGTGGAATTCAGGAGGAAGTTGGTCGATCGAGTGGCTATTCTGCTCGATCGACTGATTTGGCCATTGGGAACTATGATTCGTCATTTGGGCTTGATTTAGATGACGATTTTGATTATGACAACGATTACGGTGAATCTTACCTATTCAAAGCCGAGTTGGATGCGCTTGAGGCTGAGATTTACGGGACGAATTCCACTGAGGGCGATAAAAGGACAACTGAGTCGGTAATTACTCCTAGCACGGAAGAGGTAATGCATTCTTTTATCTATCATTCCGTCGTTAAGAGTGATCAACCTGAGGTAGTAAACGGTAATTTTATTATTGTTTGTAAATTGCCTCGTCTTATTCACGCTTCCTCTTTCAGAGCTATACCCCCTCATATGTGGACGCACAAATTAACGATTTTTCACCGTCCTTATCATTATAAAATTGTTAATCTGAATTGGAGCCCTATATTATCGTCAATTGCTCCGCCGCTCCTTTATTTTGTGGATAAATTTAGGAGCTCACATAGGAAATTTGTACGGCTTAAAAAGTTAAACATTTTTATTTCCTACTTCTCTGTTCCACTTTGGTGCTACTTACTCTTTTGTGTAGCACATGCGCAGACTTTTGACAAAGTTTTGCGCGCTTTGAGCTGTTTTGATTGTGATTAGTTTGAAAGGAGCTTGAAGAAAAGAAGGTCGAGCTGGGACCTGACTGAAGCTAGCGCTACCCGGGAGGCAACCCGGCGATTTTATTTTTGCATTTTAATTCATTTCAGTTGTAATAAATGGTTTTTATACCATAGACTATCTCAGTATGCTTGTTTTTGTCAGTTGCGGGCTGTTTTTCATTGCATTTTGCAGGAATTATACGCTGAGGATCACTCGATCGAGTACTTGTTGTGCTCGATCGAGCACTTTTGCTGCCAAATCCATTCGATCGAGCATTTCCTCTACTCGATCGACCACCTGCAAAAGGAGAACCACTCGATCGACCTAGTTACCTTTCGATCGAGCAGTTTTTGAATGCCCAGTTCACTCGATCAGCTACTATTCCTCTTGATCGAGTGCTATTGACTTGGATGAGCTTCCCGAGACGGTTTTCCGGGCCCTTAGCAACCTCCCATTTCATGGTCGGTTTGGGGAGGTCCCCTTATTCGCGCTATCTTGTGAGCATTTCCGCATTTACTCTCTTTCTCTTTCAGTTTGCGTTTCCTTTCCATGTTTTGGTACAATGGGGGCATTGTACGGTTTGGTTTGGGGAGGTTATGCATCCATATCTGTGTCTGCATATTGTTTTTATTGCATTTCAGTTATCACATTTAATTTATGTTTGCATCGTTGTTTATTTTCATAAAATCCAAAAATCCCATAAAAATTTGAAAAATTGTTAAAAATTCAAAAAATTTCATGTTTATTTTTGCATATAGGTGGAGTCGGAACGGTAGATTTCAATGATGATATTGCACTGCAACTGTCTTTTTGCTTAAGCCTTGCATTAAACTGTTATCTTTTAGCATTGTCTTTTGCATAATCTACGAGTTAATGTTTAATCTAGCTGAACGAATAGACTTGACCTGACATTTTGGCAAGCTACTTATAAATTCTAAGGGATTAGAGCCTTATAAACTGGTGTCATTGTGACCAGTTTCATGTAGGATTGTGAGTAGTTACTCCTTGCATAACATGTTCATCAATTTGCACGTATATGAAATTCAATTGCTTTTTGCCTGCATACATTCGGGTTAGTGGTTGGTGTCACACGCAGGGAGGTGCTTACAATTTCCCTTTCTTTCATTTTTTACCCATTTAACTCCACATTAGCCAAATTTGCCACTTGACCCTTAGATACATCCAAATTTAGCCTGCCTTGTCAAGCTAGTTTAGATTGTTTCTACGGTATATTGTCTATTGTATCGAGTTTGGCTCGTATTCTGTTGATTTGGAGTCGGTAGAAAGAAAGACGGAGGTTGATGAAAAGAGAAAAAAAAACGTGAAAAGAAAAAAAAAATCAAAAAAAAATCAAAAAAAAAATGATGTGAAAAAATGAAGAAACCGAAAAAAAAAGAAAGAAAAAAAAAGATGTTGGTTGGTTGACGGTTCCTGCTCCTATGTTCTATCTTATATTATTTGAGAAGTATGTTCAGTTTGGTTTGGTGAGATTTTGTGCCAAATGAAGGGCATGTGTTTATTTCATAATTGAGTTGGAATCGGATGTCGATATATGGTTTTGTTTAGGTACTAGCTTGATCACCTATACCTCCACATTCCCATAATATGTTTTGCCTTTTCTTACCCATTGCCTCACTTTACCATATTTTTGTAAGCTCTCGGCTGTGACAGAACCTTGTTGGGTTGGAATGTGTGTACGGTAGCTAGATTTGTTTATCATATTAGTTGCATGCATGTTTATGTGGGTCGTAGTTTAGGTGAGCGACTATTTCTCTTTCTCTCTTATACATATATGCCTACCCTTTGCTTCATGAGAGAAGAGTGACCCGTGAGAGTCCATTGTTAAAGGTCTTGCAAGGTCGACGGTTCAGCTTTATTATAAACATCTTACAACTCGTTTGCAATTGACTGTCTTGCTATAAGTATTTAGTTAGCTTGCATTAAATTGGCTTAAGTGGGCATTTGTAGCTAGCTCTGAGTTATCTTTTTCCGTTCCATTAGTTGCATTTCAGTTTACTCGAGGACGAGTAAAGGTTTGGTTTGGGGAGATTTGATACGTGCATTTTATATAGTCTTTTTAGCCTATTTTAAGCACGTATTTCTATGCTTTTATCGTGGTTTTATGCTACGAAATGCCCCGAATATGCTACTTTGGTGTATTTTGTCTTATTTGCAGGAATGGACCATAAAGTAGTGAAATCAAGCCTTTTACCGCTCATTTAGCATGCATTTGGAGGAAGAGTAGATTTGGAGCGGGATTTATTGCTGTCTTGGGATGCGTGAAGGTGTTTCGGGAGCTAAAAGGACAAGTCAAGTCAAACTAACGAGAATGATGAGCTGATGAAGTTAAGTTTCACTCGATCGAGTGATTTATTACTCGATCGAGTGGTTCTAGGTGCAATAATCAGTCGATCGAGTTGTTTGCTTAGTCGATCGACCAGTTCCTTTATAGCCTTACTCGATCGAGCCTTATTCTAGGTCGATCGAGCTGTTTTTGAGTCAAGTTCACTCGATCGAGTGATTTAGTTACTCGATCGAGTGGACTTTGCTACGGGCTGGGCTTTTTAGTCTAATTCCGTCATTAGGTTTAATTATACTCCTATTTTCTTATAAATAGGAGTTAGGATGTCATTAGTTATCATGGAGGGATCAATATACGTTACTTTCTTCTGTCACTTTCCCTGTTACTTTTGTTCTTTCATTTCCGGATCATTTATATCAGTAATTTCTTCCCTCTTTTCTCTCTTTTTATTTAATGTTTATTATTCCCTCTCCCTCTTTATTTATTTTTCTTATTAATTTCATGTCTAGCTAAATCCCCTTAGTATGTTAGGATTAGGGAAGCCGTGGTAGCAATGTTTTAACTGACTTATATAGATTAGTCTTGCGATAGGAATTGTATTAGGCAATTTAATTGTTATCCGGTCGAATGAATGCATGCAGGAGACCATAAATCTAGTTAACCCCGACCTGGATCGAAAGATTGGAAGGGAAGGCTTGCTTAATTACAATAGGGTATTGCAGTGAGGGCGAAAGTTAAGCTATTTACGCTCTAGAGCGGTTTAAGGACCGAAAGGTGACGACCATAGCTCTTCTTATCAATAGTCTAATCGCCTTAGTATTCATGATAGTATAAGATCTGATAGCTGCCACGGTGGACCGACTCCTAGCATACTTCCTTCCTCTTACTGTTAATTCTCTTATTCATTTCTCTTCTTTAGCCTTTTTAGTTTAGTCAACACAGTCAATTCAACCCCATCAGTGACTTTAAACAGATAAATCGACAAATAGATAGTACACCGCCTCCCTGTGGAGATCGACCCTACTTACCGCTGACTTCTGTTAGTAGTACTTAGGTATTTTATTTTTGGTACGAAACGACAGTATCACATAGTCATGGTAAGTGATTGGTGGAACATGTGTTGTATTTATCTGGACGCTGCAAGTGGTTCATAATCAGATTTTGGGACAGTGAGTGTAGGGTTTTGGGAATTAGTGTCATGTTAAGTTTTGTATGAGTTTTGCGGTAATAAAGAAAAGAACTTGAGGACCTAGTGTGAGTGTACGTAACGAGTGTAGATCGTGTGTTATGCTTTTGGGAGATAGGTGCCTCACATAGAGAGGTATGTTGTTTTGCAGTAAGAATGGAGAGTTAGTATGGTAATTTTGCTACGAGTTTTATGGTATAGGTTAGGTGGTGTGCCGTATGAGTTGAGGTATGAAAAATGTGTAAGTAAGAGAGCCTTGGATATGTGCATGGCGAGTGTTTAGGTTATAGGTGGTTATCTTTGACATGCGGTGGTGATGAGGATAATGAAAAGATATATCTAGGATTTAGTATTAGTGAGTTACGAGGACGTAACATTTATCTTAAGAGGAGTAGGATGCGATAAAAGAGATTTTGATGGTTGTTCATATGGTAGTATATTTGGAAGTAGAGTGTTGGTGTAGCATAAGATATGGATTTGTATATGTTGTGGTTGATAGTGTTAAAAGGTCATGGACGTGCTTGTAGTAGTTCGATGTTAGGAATGCGAGAATACTTCGATAGTGTTTGAGTTGGATGATGAGGTTATGAGTGTGAGTAAACTTCGAGGACGAAGTTCCTTTTAAGGGTGGTAGAATGTAACATTCCGTTTGATGTTTATGTAGTTGGTTATGTATGGAGTTAGTGTCGGGAGAGTTTATGATGTAGTTGATACGACATCGTGAGCGAGGTGTGGAGGTAGGAATAGTTGGTAGAGTTGGTGTTAAGAGTTCATGGTTTCATGTTTTGTAAGTTGGGGTTTTGTTTTGAGTTCTTAGTAGCTTTGTTGCGTCTTGACCGAGTTAGTATGTTGTTTTTATGTATGGGTTGAACTTCGGGGACTAAGTTCTTTTTAAGGAGGGAAGACTGTAATACTACGGTTTTATGAGTCTCTGGGTACTCTATCGAGTAGGCCTTACTCTGTCGAGTAAGGGTGTGTTGCGTTTTAAAATAGTTTCTGACCTGTTGGGTACTCGATCGAGTAACGTAGATACTCGATCGAGTACCTTAGCTACTCGATCGAGTAGCCGGTTTACGGGAAATGATTTGACGGGTTTCGCTAATAACACGAGTTTGATATAAAAGGTTTCCGTCAGTTTATTTAATCACTTTTAACCTTTCTAAACGCTTCAAAAGAAAAAGGAGTTACGTAGTTCTCTCTCGTCGCGTTGCTGGCAAATCCCCAAGGCTAGGAGTGTCGGATCATCTTGTTCTTTGCATCATAGTGTTCCTTGCGTCAAGGGTAAGATTTACATACCAATTTTGTACTGTTTCTTTGAGTTTGTTTAAAACCCTAATTGGGTAGATTTGGGGGTTTTAGGAGGGTTATGTTGATTAGGTGATAATTGTATGATTATGTGTATAGGAGAAAGGTTCGTAGAGGAAAGGTTTTGAGGCAGCTGCTAGATCGTCTGATGTTTGTGTTGCATTCCAGGTAGGGTTTCCCTACTCAGTATTAATTACATAATGTGTGGTGATTGTGTTGTAGTTAGTGATTGTTGATTGATTCAGACGGTTGTGATTGTATATTGTTGATTGATTCAGACGGTTGTTGATGTTGTATTGTGATTGCTGATTGTTTGTCTCTGGTTCTCGAGATGCGTTCTCGGCTGAGTGGAGTCACTTGCGGGAGTGGCTTCACGCCCTAGTTTCGCCCTCCTTGGAACCCGCCACGGGAGGGGATGTGCACATTAATGGGACAGGGTTATCGCTCGGTATGATGAGCGGGGCTTAGGTGGGAACGGCTGCGGTCCCCCACTGGCAGGGTTGGTCCAGTGGACAGTCGGTGACGGAGATTGATTGGAGTGGGTGTGATTGTGTGTGTGACTGTTTGAGCTATGTTGTTTGTTGTGTTGTTGGGTCATATAGATTGTGTGATTAGTACTGACCCCATTTAAATGTTTTAAAAACTGTGGTGATCCATTCGGGGGTGGTGAGCAGTTATTGAGCAGGTATGAGACGATGCGTATGGGATAGCTGGGATGAGTCACCACGTTGCAGTTTAGAAGTCTTCCGCTGTGTCTGACGCTTGATAGTATTTTGATAGTAGATAGTTTTGAGAACTTGTATTTCCTTTTATCAGTTTTGGTAACGAACATGTAATCACTTAAACTTTAATTACTTTTAAAGTACGTTTCTTTATTGTCTTATTATATTCATTGCCTCGGGCAACCGAGATGGTAGTATCCTTATACCTGAGTGGTCCTGGTAAGGCACTTGGAGTATGGAGGTGTTACACTTGGGGTTTTGAAGGAGTGTTTTACCACCGGTCTAGATGATAACCTCCAAAGTGCTTTTATCGAGAGGTGGCATCCGGATACTAACACTTTCCATATGCCTTTTGGAGAGATTAGTATCATGCTCCATGATGTCTAGCATATTCTTGGGATACCTGTTAGTGGTGATCGGGTGCTTGTGGGCGGTTCGAGCGAGGATGATGACAATGGTCTGAGGGGCAAGATTGCGAGGTTTTATGGAGTTCCTGAGTCCGATGTTGTACCACCGCTCTACAAGAATGGCGGTGTTTCTTTCACTCATTTCTTCTTTCTTATTTTTCCTTGTTTCATTATATAGTTGGTTGCTTGACGGTTGAGGTTTTTCGGGGGTTCTCAAATGAAGATCATTTTTAATATCCCTCGGTAGAACCCCGGCCAATGTTTGTTGCCTAACATATGCCTTCTCTTCCGCGTCCAATCCCGCAAAGTGCCGATCCCCGTCCTTATAAACGGCTACGTTGTGGTTGTGTAGTCCAACACCCTCGGAGGTTACAATGTTCCACACCACCGTCTCTTTATCATTTTTAGACATGAAATTTTGAACGGCACGTTGTAGATACCTCATTTCTGCACCTCCCGCAAACCACCCGGTGATGATTGGGCCGCATGTTTGGTACGCGGAACGATTTGTGTCAGTTCGTAAGTTTATCGTCAAGTGATTGCTCAAATATTAATGTCTACCTCTTAGTTGTCATCTACGTGCCGATACGGTCGTTTTGGCAGTAATTAGAGTACATTTGGAGTCCGGGTCAAAAACCGTCTTCATTTCCTAAAAACGTCAAATCCCGAGTCAAAGCAATGTGCTTGTCTACCTAAGGTTAGGATGTCATAAAATGTTGAGATTATATCTCATTTTGAGTCTCATGTCATTTCATTAGGCTAAACTTAAAGTTTACATTACAAAATGTGCATTTCTTTAGCTAAATGACAACCCGACCTTTAGGCCCGTTTTACGAGGTCATAACGAGTTTTATGGGTCAGGCCTATTTCATAGAAAGTTCTAGATCTCTTTCTTAGCTTTCCAACGCCACCGAAATCACCTTAATCCGAGTCTTGTAGAGAAAGTTATGCCTAAAATACGACAGGCTGTCAAACGCGTTTTCTACGCGCAGAGAAACCTACCCGGGAAAGGACGCAGCAAGTGCTGCGCCTCTTCCAAGGGACGCAGCGCCTGCTGCGCCTTTTCCCAGGGCTTTATTTTTGTCCAAGTTTCCGTGTTTTAACCTAAGTCGGTTATTTCCGGATCTTTCCTTCCGTGTCCTAGTCTTACCATAATTCCGTCGTGTGATTAGTATAAATAGGAGCCTTCGCTCCTCATATTTCTCACGCGAGTGTCCGCCCTTCTCTTCTCCCTTTGCATTCTAGACTTTGTTCTTACTTATTGGCGCCTATGTGCTTGAACTTTCGACCACGTAAGCTCGGATCTTTCCGGGTACCAGCCTCTCCGTTGCATGACCGACCAATTTGACCAACTACACTTAATCAACTTAATTAATCAATCGTTTTCCTCTTACGAGGGCATTCTCTTTGCATTCGCGTCGAGCATTCACTAATCGATATCTTAGTCCTTCTCGTTTCGTCAACATGTAAGTCTGAGGGTGTATAATCCTTATTTATTTATTGTATTTTACTTTTCGTATCATCATTGTAAGATTTACGTCGAAAATACCGTTAAAACCGATTTCTAAAACCCTTTGTTAAAACCTGTTTTTGCGGATTTTCAGTAAATAACCGTCGATAAAGGACGCAGCAACTGCTGCGCCTCTTCAAAGGAGCGCAGTTCCTGCTGCGCCTCTTCGTGAGGCTGCCGCAGTTCCTGCTTCCTTTCTTCTTCGTTTGTCCTCTGTAATTCGTATTCAATTCTTTCTTTTGTTTGTTCATCTGTTAATTCTTCGTCATGATAACATATAATTCCACATGTGTATATTATTCACCATCATTAGTATGTTTTAATTTGTCATAAATCCGACTTAAATCCCAAGTAATCTCATATTTGCGGGTTTTCGTCATTAAATTCAATTCCGGATTGTAGAGATTCAATTTGTTCATATTGGGTTTCTGGAATTCGTCATTGATATAGTTTAATCTGTTTACTCGCATGTTCGTCGCATATTCGTTGTATATCCGTCGTATTTAGCCTAATTGACTTATTTCAATAGAGGACTCATTAATATTTTCATCATTATTTCATGTAAATAATCCGTTTCCGATTCATCCCATCCATGTTTATCGCTTTTATGACCATCATTCACATGTAATTAACCTATTAATCACTTCCATCCGAGTAAATATTTTAATCCATCATTAAATTCAACAATTCAGATTAACAATTTGCAGTTCCGGCTTCACAGCCAGAACTCACCCTTGGAACAGACGCAGCAATTGCTGCGCCTCTTCCAGAGGGCGCAGTCCTGCTGCGCCTGTTCCAGGATGATTTCTGTCCCTGAACTCCGTTTCTGCCTTGACCTAGTTTAATTAGCTTACGTATCATTAACTATTATCCGTATTATCACTTCTATTCTGTTCGTAATTCTTTCTTCTTTTCTTTTTCTCAAATTATCCGTTTTAAAGGTATTTTCGACATAAATCGCCTAATCCGATGTAATTATTGTAATTTTCATTATTGTAATTTATAATTATTGTATTTCTTTTATTGCTTGTATGTTTTCTCATGTAAATGAACATTAAATCCTACTTCGACCCAATTGTATGCTAATTACGTGTCAACCGACTTAGTTAAATTCTCACATGCTAGGATTAAAACTTGGATGTTGCATTGCATGCATATAGCCGACGATATATCGAGTACGAATAATTTCCCTAATCATTAGTAGAGGCCGCTATCGAGGCGGGCGGGATTAGGTGTTCGATCAAAAGAGCTTCCTAATACGTACCCTCACCCCTTACTCCAGATCTCCGTGAGCACCCGTGTTCATTGGCATCCACGAGAGTCATTCTAGACATAGAATGCTAAGGGTAACGATTGCTTAGTATTCATGTCACTACTTTGTGTCTTGACATGACACGAGGTATTCGAACGGTTCCAATTTCCCATAAAAATTGGTGGCGACTCCATACAAAATGCAAACGCTTGTTTCGACCTTCACCAAGCGCCCCCGTGGGCGGCCCGCTGTCCACGGTTTGGCGACTCATTGGGGATAATACACTTACGTGTAGCCAAGGGTGAAACTTGAACAAGGTTAGGGAATAATTTGTACAAGACAATTGTCGGTTTTCATAACTCGGTCTTCCTAGATCGTTTATTCGGCCTTCCTAGGCCTAACCCAACCCATTCGACCAATCGTCCTGTCTAAACGGTCCTAATTCTTATTTGGGCCTAAGGATGGATAGCGATTGACGTCATCCATACCATGATGCTTACTCTTGTTTGTATTAAGGGCCTTCACTACTTGAGGAAATGGACTAGGAATCGGCCTTACTCTTGTTTGGCACGAGCCTCTCCACAGACTTCGGGTTTGATGGTTCGGTATGGCAACCCACCCTTTAAACCAAAACCCTTTTAAATGCACTCAGCATCCCGTTATAATGCTTGTATAAATGTGTAAACCTTACGTGATCACCATTTCTAAACAAAATCATGACAAATTTTCAAAAATCAAAACCCAATTTCAAAACAAAATTTCGAAAAAAAAAGCCTTCAATTAGCGCAAAATCCGGTCAAAACTCTGTCCGTTTGTCGTGTCAAAATTCGGGCCACAGGCCCATTTCAAAACCTCACTTCGAGTCTAATCCTACAACTACACTACAGTTGGCTAGGACACACATTTTCAAAGACCTTGTCTTTCTTCAAAACTCACTCAACACAAGTGGCACACACCCACTTCACGAGTCAAAACTTTTCCTCTTTTAGCAAGTGTGATAGAATGGTCGATCGTGTTCTGATTCATCGCCGATCTCTTATCCAGTTTCCAAGATGCCCGGATCAAGTGATGAAACGAATCTCCAACAAATTCAAGATAGTAATGATCGAATCCTCGCCGCGCTAGCCCAAATGCAATCTACTCAAGAACAAACCTATGACCGCCTTGAACTCATCGAAGGCCGTATCTATGATGTAGAGGGAAGGTTGCCTCCCCTTAAAAGTGAAGTACTACGTAATTCCGATGACGAGTCTAGGGATGAGAATCCTATCATAGGGACGACTGCAGCTGAGAAAAGACTCCAATACCTACAGGAGCAATTGATGTACCTTAAGGGGGATGACATTTATAGGGAAAACAATCGCAAGTATGAAGCCGTCAATTCCAAATTGCCAACCAACTTTAACATGACGGATATCCCTAAGTTCAAAGGACATGAGAACCCTTTGAATCACATCCGTGCCTTCAAGGATTACATGTCTATCAAAGGCATCAAACCCGAGATGTTCTTAAGGATCTTTCCTTCATCTCTTGACACCATCCCGAAGCAATGGTTCTACACTTTAGATCACAAGAAGGTCGCTACTTGGGAAGACGCCGCAATCGAGTTCTCTAAGCAATACGCGGATAATGCCGAGATCCAAGTCAATATGCGCACTCTAGAGATTCTTACCCAAAATGACAAAGAAGGATTCACCGACTTTCTAAGTAGGTGGAGGAAGACTAGCACTCAACTAGTTGAACGCCCGGATGAGGCTACTCTTGTGGAAAAATTTGTGGATAATCTCAAGCCCATATATGCCAACCATTTGAGATATCAAAACATCAAGACTTTCAAAGACTTAACCGTATTAGGGACACGAATTGAAGATGACATCCGTAAAGGACTCTTGTCCAAAACGGTAGGTCGAGGATATCAAGGGTCCACAAGTCGTTCATACGGCTCTACTAGCAAGACCGACGAAGTTAACCTTCTCGAGCCATCTAAGAAAACTACTCCACCAAGAAAATTCACGAACCTTGGGGATACGTACTCCAACGCTCTAAAAAGGTTAATGAAGCAAGGTAAACTCCAACCCATTGGACCTACTCCCGAACCCGAAAGGAAGTCCAAGTTTTGGGATGAAAATTCATACTGTGAATACCATAGGGGCAAAGGGCACGACACAGAAAAATGCTACAAGTTGAAACACGTGCTTCAAGATATGATTGAAGATGGTCGACTTCCAATTCCACCAGGAGGTAAGCCCAACAACACTCAGAATCCTCTTGGAGTTCTAGTGATTACAAGTGACGAATCTACCTTAAATTGCTCACACCTCATTTCTCCCACCGAAAGTGAAATTCATGCAATTGAGAAAGAAAGGCTCTACTCTACTATCTCCCCTACCATTTCCGACTTCATCACATGGGCAAGGAGTGTAGATAGACAAATGTGGGAACTAGAAAGCATGGTAACGACCTTGCGCAATCCCAACGCAATACCTAAAGAACGTGTACCATTGATCTTCTCTCAAAATGCCACTATGCAAGAAGTAGTCACCGTGGTTGATAAACTAGTCGATCAAATCATACGACTAGAAGGTGACATCATGAGAATGAAGGAACTAGCTGCAGTTAATGGGGTTTGGGCCGATGATGATGAGGACGAGTATCTCATTGAAAACTCCCTAGTCAAAGAAATAGTCCAAAATGGTGAAGACCAAGATGTGGATCACCTAACCCGTTCGGGTCGCCCATATGAAAGCACTACTCAAAACGGTCCATCCAACGTCATCACACCAAATGACAACGAAGATGACCCCACTGATCATTTGCTCAAGCAATTACAGAAGACCAAGGCTGATCTTTCAGTCTGGCAACTAGTGGCAAGCTCGTTTCCACATCGCCAAGCTTTACTGCAAGCTTTGGCCAAGCTAAATGTAGCACATAACTCCACTCCTGAAGATGTAGTCAACTTGGTCTTCCAAGAATCACCTAAGCTAAGTAATCCTATTACTTTCTCGGATGAAGACTTGCCACCTTTTGGCGCTAGTCACAACCTTGCTCTATACATCACTGTCATCTGTCAAAAGAAAAATGTGCCAATGACCTTGGTAGATGATGGCTCCGCGGTCAACGTCATACCCCTCAAAACGGCATACAAACTAGGCATGAAAGAGTCGGATTGGACTCCTACAAATCAAGGTGTTCGTGCATATGACGGTACGCGACGGAAAGTGGTAGGACTTGCTAGCCTAACCATAGCCACGGGACCAATCGAACGGAAGGTTAACTTCCAAATAGTGGACATCGAAGCTTCATTCAACATACTTCTGGGAAGGCCTTGGATTCATGCTTCCAAAGCGGTAACATCCACCCTTCATCAAAAGATCAAGATTCCACTAAATGGCAAAGTAGTGACGATCACTTCGTCACCCATCAAGGCAATAATCGAGAAGCAATCAAACAATCAAGTCCTTGCGGATCCCGTATACGAACTTGGGGGCTTCCAAAGTGTAAGTGTCATAGAAAGTGAGTTGGCACCCTTATACTATAATCCCTACTCCAACTTGGTGGTCAACCACATACTCAAATCCCAGGGATACTTCCCCGGAATGCCTTTGAACCCTATTCGGAAGAATACCTTCGCACCATACAAGGAAGGCAACTCAACAAGAATACCACTTGGACTAGGGTACAAACCCACTAAAGAAGAGGTTCTCGAGATGCTTGCCCAAGTCCAAAATCGCAAGCACGTGGGAGTCCAAATGAGGCCATATCTCCCCACTTTAAATGGGTACTTCGTTCAAGAAGGAAGTTCAGAACTCTTTCACGGATTTCTCGAACCTTGGCATTATCTTGAGAGGAAGTTAGCCGGAATCGAAATCTTTCACGATTGCTACTTCATTCCTCCAGAAACGGTTCCTACCGTCAAAACCCGTCGAGCACCTTGCTTAGACGAACAAGCTGTTAGCCTATTGTTTGGAGAAGATCGATTCATTAGGGCCGCGCAGGATGAGATCATTACTATGATACTTCAGGACGATCGCTTCAACCCCACCGCGTTGATCACGTAAACCGACACAAAGCGGCGAGAAAGGGTGGAGAAAATCTATCAAATGGACTAATAACCAAGGAAGACTCTTCAAGCTCACCACTGGAGAAGGAGAGATGTTCAAAGGAGAACCGAGAAGACGACGAGTTCGAGTCGGAGTCGAGTCGGAGTCGAGTCGGAGTCTAGAGAAGTCATTAGAGAGTCTACTCCCGTTGTCATCCCCACTCCCTTCGTTTCTCCTAGCTTAGCCTCGAGTAGTCACAGTAGTTCGGGAAATGCCCCCATTATCGTCCCTTTGCCGCCACTGACCATGGATCAGTTGGCTTCTTTGTTTCAACTTTACTCAAATCTTAATATGAATAAATCGGTTCGCTTACTCTTTGCGTTATCTTGAGTGCAATTCATTTACGATGATACCGAGGATGACCAAGACCCGGACTTGACCGAAATACCTCCCTACGTAGCCAAAGAAATACTACAGGAAGGGGAAGGGGGACCAGTAATAGAGGACACCGAACCCATCAATGTAGGAACCGAACTAGAACCCAAAGAACTTAGGATAGGGACTACCTTGAGCTCAACCGAAAGGGCCGATTTCATAGACCTCCTAAATGAATTCAAAGACGTTTTCGCCTGGTCCTACAAAGTCATGCCAGGAATCGACAGGGATATCGCCGAGCATAGGATTCCGATTAAACCAGGTTTCAAACCTGTGAAACAGAAGCTTCGACGAATGAGAACAGAATGGGCTCTAAAGATTAAGGAAGAAGTGGACAAGCAATTCAAAGCGGGGTTCATCAAAGTTTCCGAGTATTCGATTTGGGTAGCTAACATAGTACCCGTACCCAAAAAGGATGGGAGAATCCGTGTTTGTGTTGACTTTAGGGACTTGAACAAAGCAAGTCCAAAAGATGACTTCCCTCTACCTCACATTGACATATTAGTGGACAATCTTTGCAGACCACGCATTACTATCCTTCATGGATGGGTACGCGGGTTATAACCAAATCAAGATGGCCATGGAAGATATGCACAAGACCGCATTTGTCACCCAATGGGGAACCTATTGCTATACGGTAATGCCGTTCGGATTGATCAACGCCGGAGCTACATACCAACGCACCGCAACTACACTCCTACACGACATGATGCACAAAGAAGTTGAGGTATACGTAGATGACATGATCGTCAAATCCAAGGAAAGAGAGGGACATATTGCGAACCTTCGCAAGTTCTTCGCAAGGCTACGAAAGTACAACATGAGACTCAACCCCCAGAAATGCACATTTGGGGTAACATCTGGGAAACTTCTGGGATACGTCGTTAGCCAACGCGGTATAGAAATAGATCCTTCAAAAATCAAAGCTCTGATCGAAATGCCACAACCTCAAACAGAAAAAGAAGCCAGAGGATTCCTGGGAAAAGTACAATACATAAGTCGATTCATATCGAAACTTACGATGATTTGTGAGCCTATCTTCAAGAAACTCAAGAAAACAGACCACACCATGTGGGATGACGATTGTCAAAAGGCGTTTGTCCGAATCAAGGAGATATTGTCCAAACCACCAGTACTCATGCCGCCACAACGAGATCAACCTCTTGGTTTATATCTCACAGTAACGGAAACCGCCATGGGTGCCATGCTAGCTCAAACCGTAGGAAGCGAAGAAAGAGCTATTTACTATCTAAGTAAGAAGTTCTTGGAATATGAGTGCAAATACTCACAACTCGAAAAGACATGCCTCGCTCTTGTGTGGGCAACGAAGAAGCTACGTCACTACATGCTTATTTACTCCGTCAAGATATACTCCAAAATGGACCCAGTCAAATACCTCTTCGAGAAACCCGTCCTCAACGGACGTCTGGCAAGGTGGACTCTGATGCTCTCAGAATTCGACCTTAAATATGTGCCACTGAAAGTTATAAAAGGTCGCGCCGTCGCCGAATTCTTCGCAGAAAATCCTATCAACGGCGCACAAACCATAGATACTTGGTCATTTCCCGACGAGGATATACTTCAAATAGATGTAGACTCCTGGGACCTATACTTTGATGGAGCATCCAACTTAAGAGGATTCGGAATAAGAGTGTTGCTCATTTCTCCTGAAGGTGAGCATAGACCGATTGCTGTCAAACTCGACTTCGAGGTGACAAACAATGCTGCAGAATACGAAGCTTGTCTCATTGGACTACAAGCGGCAGTAAGCTTAGGCATTAAAAACCTCCGAGTACATGGGGATTCATCACTGATCATCAACCAAGTTACAGGATCTTGGAAAATCCGAAGTGAAAGCCTCGCACCCTATCAGGCTAGGATAGACCAAGTCGCTCAATTCTTTGATCATGTAACATACCTACACCTACCTCGGGAGGAAAATCAATTTGCAGACGCTCTTGCGAAACTTGCATCTTTGATAAATATGCCAGATCACATGATAGAAATGCCTTTGTGCATCGAACGACGGTCAGAGCCGGCTTATGTCCATCAAATCACCGATGAAGAGGAAATCGCACAGGAACCCTGGTTCCAAGCAATCCTGAATTTCAAGCTTAATGGTACCTATCCACCGGATATGGACAAGAGGGGACAACGTGCTATACGCCTACTAGCTTCTCAATACATCCTGATGCAAGGAGAATTATACAAAAGAACACCTCTTGGTGTAGTGCTACGCTGCCTTGATCATTCACAGGCACGAAAGGTGATGGAAGAAGTCCACGACGGAGAATGCGGTCCTCACATGAGTGGACCCCTGATGGCAAAGAAAATCACACGTTTGGGATATTATTGGACCACAATGGAATCCGATTGCATCAAATACGTGAGACACTGCCACAATTGTCAAATCTTCGGGAATGTACAACATGTCCCTCCTTCGTTGCTCTACACGATGACATCTCCTTGGCCATTCTCTGCATGGGGAATTGACATAATCGGGAAGATAACTGTACCGAACAGAGGTCACCTGTTTCATCCTAGTGGCAATTGACTATTTCACCAAATGGGTAGAAGCGGCTTCCTACACTGGTCTTACGGCAAAAAATGTGGCCAAATTCATACAAAATAACATCATCTGTCGATATGGTTGCCCACATGACATCATTAGCGATAATGGGTCACACTTCCAAGCTGAAGCCGAGCAATTGCTAGCCAAATACAAGATTAAGCATCACCACTCTTCGCCCTATAGACCACAGACTAACGGCGCGGTAGAGGCAGCAAACAAAAATGTTGTCACAATTCTCAAGAAAATGATTGACAACTATAGAGATTGGCCAAGCAAGATACCTTTCGCCTTATGGGGGTACCGTACATCTGTCAGGACGCCTACTGGGGCTACTCTTTTCTATTTGACCTACGGAATGGAAGCTGTACAACCAGTCGAGCTAGAGATACCATCCTTGCGTATTCTACTAGAAAGTCAAATCCCGGAGGCCGATTGGAAGAGGGATAGGTATGAAGAACTCATCCTCCTGGATGAACGTAGGCTACGCGCCTTACATAATGTCCAAACATATCAAGCACGTATCAAACGAGCTTTCAACAAAAGGGTTAGGCCAAGAAACATCAAAGAAGGAGACTTAGTGCTCAAATCGGTTAGAGCTCTTTTACCTGTCGACCCACGGGGAAAATTCAAACCTAACTGGGCCGGACCATTTCTAGTCAAATCCATACTCCCAGGGGGTGCGGTTAGAATTACAGACTTAGACGGGAATGAGTTTTCAAACCCCACAAACCTTGACCAACTGAAACGGTACTATGCCTAGAATAGGAACAAACACGCGCCTCGCGTAAACCCATGTGTCGCTCTTGTGGCACTAAATAAACGACCCCTGGCCAAGCTGAAATAAGCCCAAATGTCACTGTGCTCTTGCATTTTGACAAGTTTGTCATCCTCACATCATCAAATAAACTAAATTCGCACCTCCAGAGTAAGTAAAAGCTCATGCTTATTTTCTATGTTCATTACAAGCTCTTGCTTCGAACAATTATTCTTTTACATTTACTCGAACTACGCGCAAGGGTTTGATTTCGCTTTTCAAGTGAATACGTAGGCAATCCTTCACGGGATTCAACCCATTATATCTAAAATGTAAATAGAAGGACATTTGCATTGCATTTGAAATTCGACAAGAATAATAAAGTAGAAAATCTTAACGGTTTCATAACCATTTAACCTTTTATTTCATTCGTTTCATGAATAATAGTAGTACGTTACATAATAAAAATAGAATAGGCTAGGATTCTAAAAATCCCTCCTTTTTATTACAACAACAATAATAATAATAATCAAATAATAATAAAGACTTGGGCTATTCCTCCATTTTCCCCTTGCCCTTGTCATTCTTGTCATATTTCCCGTCACGACCTCGAGCTGGGCGCTCTTGCACCACTTCAGACCTAATCACCAACGGTCTTTCTCAAGGCCTGACTCTTCCGTTCTTGCCAACCACCATTTCCGCGACAGGAGTAGTCTTTGATTTCTTCGAAGGATGAATGACCTGAAACCCGGCTTCTTCTTCTCCCTCTGTCAGATGCTTCTTCTTTTCTTTCTCTCCTTCGCGTACCTTGTAGTCAACAGGCTCACGTTTCCTCAGTCTCTCGCGCTCTTCCGGAGTTGCAGCCTTTCTCCACCTCAGATAAGAATCCGACACCCACAAAGCATTGGTGGAGAAGCTCAAGAACCACATGTTTCTTTGGGCCAATTTAATGGCCCACTCCCGTCGGCTCTCTGTAGTAAGCGCCATAGCAGTCTGCGGGATGGTATCAAGCCTAGGGATCGTCTGCTTCAGCCCAACTTGCCTCATCAATCTTTCCGGAAAGATACATACCATGAACTCCAATCCCGGAATGCGCACGGACCTAGTGGGATCCAAAGAAGACACTCCAGTGACAGACTTGAGGTGCCACCACGGTACGACCCACCTAATCAACGGACCATCGTCATTCTTCAGCTTGTTCTTCCAATAGTCACAGACCCGGGTAAAGTCCACCATGTACAACCGCGTCCTCATCGCAATCGAACGAGCATGATAGGAAAGCGCATGAACTGGGGGCTCGATCAATCGGAGCCATTCCATAAGCCAAACCTACCAGAAGCAGGCATTAGTCATCAAAAAAAAAAAAAAAAAGATGATGTCTTTTACCTGCAAAATGACGGGACTCCCCAAGAACGGCAGATCGCGGTTGGATTTCCTATTATCCAAACCCAAAATGATCTCTCCTAAGCATAAGCAAGCTGGCCTCCTGCGCAGCTCCATTTGCTCAATAAGACCCAAAAGACGGGGATCACCTCTCAGATCTTCATCAACGTGTCCTTGGATGACATACACGTGCAGCAAACAAAAACCAAATGCCCTCCTCCTGGCAACATGAGAAACAGTAGGGTCGGCCCTGTTGATGAATCGGTCTACAAAGTCCAACATTCTCACGCCTTTCGGGGTAACTAAGCGGTCCACCTCGAGTCTAGTCAGTCCAAGCAAGTCTCTGAATTTGCTCTTATACCCTTGTGAAGTGGAAGGAATGGCAGGTAGATGTTCGGGGTCCCACCCACCAATAGCAGCAATCTCTTCAGGAAATGGGCAAATATCACCTCTCGGGAACGCGAAAACATGATAATTCGGGTCCCAATAGTCAAGGCAAGCATCCAAGAACGGTTTTACTACCTTAATGAGTTTCAAACTCAACAAAGACCCAAGGTTATAAGCACCCATGTCATGCTTCTCCATATTTGAAAATTCATTAGTCCATTCCTTCAAGCGGATCTCCAAAGTATTCATGATGACAATTTTCTCTTGAAGATTTATTTTGAGAGTTTTATGTGAATAGACGAAGAAGAGACGAAAGATTTGTGTGAATTAAAGCTCCGTCGACGCTTCTATTTATACTAATTGCTGTTTCCAAAAATCCGCCAGAACGGACCAGCTTGGGAACAGGCGCAGCTCCTGCCGCGCCTCTTCCTCAGCCTCACTTCTGTGATTTCCGCGTTGGATCTTTCCTAATTCTATAACGCATGATTTCCTATTCCTGCGGGGTTTTATTTTGGTAAATACGAAAAGTTTACCATGTTTCAGGCTTCCTAGATTCGCGGGCACGCATTTCAAGGCAACATCGACATTTCTGCCGTTATATCACATTTGCATATTTCATTTTAAACATAATTTTCCCTTTAATTTTGGCTTGTGTATATTGATTTCTTTTATTTAATTTCATTTTCTAAACTTATAGATTTCTTTTTTTTCTTTTTTTAGGGGGTAACCCTCCCTACCGTCCGGTCATTTCCGGCAACTTTTTGCACTTTTGTGATCTTTTGAGTCTCATTTTGCGCTAATTAAGGCCTTATGAATATAAAATGTATGTTTTGCGTGATTTCTATGTAAATTTCGGCAGCATGACGGCGTAAAACGTTATCTACCAAACCTGTTCAAAAACTAACCTGCAGGTACAAGCAACACAACCCAGCAGCAAAGGCACTCAGGCCATCGTATATACACCAAACAAAGCAAATGTACAAGCAAACTGGGGGCTTGCGCCCCGAACGGAGTCCAAAAGACCAAGCAAACTGGGGGCTTGCGCCCCAAACAGAGTCCAAAAATGTTTCAAAACCAAATGTCCAAATGTACAAGTCTACAAAACTACACAAGACTACTGCTGGACGCCCTCCAACTCGGCAACTCTCGCCACCAGAACGGCGATCTCGGCGTCCCGAACCTCGAGCTCCCTCAACAAGCGAGCTGTCTCCTCCCGAGACTGGGTCAACTCTCGCTCCAGCTCGCGGTCACCCTGTAAACAGCAACAAATTGGCTCATGTCAATCGATTCAAGCAAAATTGGAAATAAAAAAAAAAAAATCAAAATCAAAAGTCAAATAAGGTTCATACCTGACGACCTCGACCACCGACGAGTGCCTCGATGGCAGTAGCTCGCAGCCGGTTGGCCACCCTCCATAGCGCCACGAACCGGGACGGCGCGACCTGCATTATCAAAAGAAATTCTCAGCAAATTGAGCAAACTCAATAAAATGTGTTCTTACACAAAAGTCATACAAGTTGGAGGCTTACCCTCCGAATCAGATGTTGCCAGTCATCTAAGCCAGCATCCGTCACATCTACGTCAAAGTCACGCAACTCGGAGATCGTCGTCCTCCCGGTCGCGTCAGTGTACTCGAGGGTCTCGGGGTACTCTGGGGGCTCGATGCCCGCCGCCTCAACCTCCTGCAAAGACAAATAGCTCTCGTTAATCGATGATCTTTCGTCACAATTCTCGAAATCAAATCAAGAAAAAAGTAAAAGATACTCACCACTACCGGCCAGTACGCCAACCTCCCGTAAAGGAACGCCGAGTAGTCCTCACCAGGCAGAAGAAGGTCGTCGCCACTGGCACCAGCCAAGTCCGCCTCCCTCTCAGCCTCAGAAGGCTCCCTAAACATCGTCCTGGGAGGATCGACGGGAACCGTCAAGACGTCCCGAGAGCACTGACGAGCCAACCGCTCGCCCAAGTACCACACAGGACCCATCGACGTCCTCAACAGCAGTCGACTCGGGCTCCTAGGTCGAAGGACCTCAGCTACAAAAGGAGGCGCTCCAGCGTACTCCGCCCAAGGTCTAGGCACCCACTGCGACAAGATAAGGCAAAGATCATCCCTATGATCAATTAAAAGCAAAGTATAGGAAGAATAAATGAATACAAATGGGATACTCACGCTGCTCAGCTGAAGAGCATTCACGTCCCGCCGGTAGACATTGTGAGAAGAACGCTTGCTCTTCGTCCGGCACATGACCCAATCCCTCACCATGGGATAGGCCCTCTCCAACGGCTCCGTCCTCTTGGGCGCGAGACTCGGGAAGTAAGAATACACCCACGCCTGTAAAACAGAATAATCAGCAACGAACTTTCGTGGTTTGATAGAGAAAGGAATTTACTTTGATCTAAAGGAAAGTTCATACCTCCAACAGTAGTCCAGGTCCGACAGCACCCGGAGAAGTCCCCTTCTCCATCAACTCCGGACGAACCATGGCCCTCATGAAGCGGATGAGGACCACAAAACCAGCAGTGACCCAGTCCCAACGTCCTAGGGAACTCAGGTCAGAAAGGAAGGGAAGGAGCTTCGTCGACAGCCTCTCGCCCTTGTCTCCGAGGTAGATCGAAGACAGAAACCACCAAAGCCACAGGCGAGCCCTCTGCTCAGCTGTGCAGAGAGGAGGAGCCGTCTCCCTCCCATCGATCGTCACCAGCGCCGGGGTCTTCCCCGCAAAGTAGTCTCGAACGTAAGAACTGGGTACCAAACCCGGCACTGCAACAGCCTTCGGCGACAAGTTCCAGTCGATCAATCTCCTCGCCTCGGCCGAGTCCGCCCTCATGGCAGTCTCCGGCCACACCATCTCCTCGGTCCCGCACGGCAGACCAGAAATTATGCCGTAATCCTCCAAGGTGACTCCCACCTCACCAAAAGGTAGGTGAAACGTGGAAGTCGTATCCCAGAATCGGTCCAAGAAAGCGCGGACCAGGCTAAGGTTAGCCTGCAACTTCCTCTTCACGATATCCCTCCCGACCTGAACCAGAGGACCGAACGCTCCACGCTCGACCATGGCCCTCTCCTCCGCCGACAGCTGCTCGTAGTGCTCCATCGCTGTCGTGTAACCCGAGAACGACCTGATGTTCCCGGCCTCCTATTATGATTTGGAACAAAAGCTATCTTTAGTTTTGAATGAAATTTGAAAGAAATTTGGACAAAAAGAATGAAAGAGGACAGGTGTGAGTAGTGAATTCCTATTTACCAAGCTCTTCACCGTCCGTAGGACAGTGACCCTCTCGCAGCCCACACGAGGTGCCTACTCTCCCAAGTCTCAGCCCACGCAGGAGCTCCTCTCAGCTGACGACCTCCTCGCCCGACGTTGGCCCGTCTCGAGGCCTCCTCCTCCTCGACGGCCTCCTCCTCGTGAGCCTCGTCTCCAGCAGCCATCACCGCAGCGGTGAAGGCCTGCTCTAAAGCCTCCTCAACAACAGTGGCGTCTATCTCCATGGGAGCTCTCCCAGAAGTAGAAGCCTCATCACCTGCAAAGCAAAATCGGGCAGCGTCATACGACGACGAGCCTTTGTTATGGGGTTTTCAAGCCTTCAAAGCCCTGAAACTGCTCCTCCCGTGCCATCCTTGGCCATATTCCCATCAACCCGGTCACTCATGCGATAAATTGGGTCAAGTCATGTCCAATTCGAAGCCTAGTTCTGGGTTCGAGTCGGAAATTCGGCAGCATTTCGCTATAACGGTGATTATGCCCTAGAAAGGTGTCTTGAAAAAGTTGTCACAAACCAAAATTCCGAGATGGTAGGAAGTTTACCCATCATTCAAGGATCCCAAATATCAAATTTCATCGCAAATGGGCAATCCTAAGGCTATTTTCGAAGCAATTTACGGTTCAGCTGTAAAACCGTCTCAAAATTCACTCAAGGGCTCAAAACTTGATGAAAATTCGAAGCAAATGCATGGTTGTGTTCCTAAAACTACCTCCTATCCATTTCTAGTGTCAATTTGGCAAGGCAAATCCATTTGGGGGAAAAGCCCCAAATTTTCGATCAAAAGGGTCGAAAACCCTAATTTTCGCGGCTCAAAATTCAACAAATGCAGAAGATTAATGCAAGATCAAGACACATACCTCGATTAGTCATGTTTAAAGCAAGCTTTTGAATCAAACCTTGGCGAAAATGGTGAAGATTTGAGAGAGAAACGAGTGATTTGTGTTTCGAATGCAAATGAACATAATCCCTCTGATTTCGCGTTTTTACGCAGGAAAGCCAAATTGGGGAAAAGACGCAGCAGGCGCTGCGCCTCTTCCAAGAGACGCAGTTCTTGCTGCGCCCTTTCCTTTTGTTCCCTCTATACGGATTTTCAAAAATTCGTTATAAGTTCGTTATTTGTGGGCCCATCTTTGGTGCGCCTCTTTCTCGATGCTATTTTACCCTTTTGGTTCGTTCGACGATCTTCTTTCGTTCCGGTTCGCATTTCCAAGCCAGTGGCGGACTGTTATTCCTTCCAAGGCTCATTTTGCTTATCTCAACGAGCGTTTACTTACTAACAAAAATTCGACACACCTTCATTATGTCTCAAGCGAGAGTAAGCGTACGCACTGTGTCTCTCAAGACGTGAGGGTTGACATCTACCTAAGCAGATTTTTTCCCTCAGCGGTTCCCGGCGTCCGCCACTCAATATTTGTCCCAGCGCAGCGATATTTTGCAAAAGTATTGCTCACTCAAGATTTCTTCCACGACGATCAAGATGTTCCTAGTCGTCAAAATATTTGTCCCAGCGCAGCCCGATATTTTGCAGTATTGCTCACTCAAGATTTCTTCCATGACGATCAAGATGTTCCTAGTCGTCAAAACATTTGTCCCCAGCGCAGCAGTATTTTGCAGTATTGCTCACTCAAGATTTCTTCCATGGCGATCAAGATGTTCCTAATCGTCAATATATTCCCCAACAAGAGTTCGCTTGAGACCGACGCAAGCAGATTCAACCTCAAGTTTTTTTTTTGCCAGAGTTCGCTTGAGACCGGCGCAAGCGGATTCCCCAGCAGTTTCTACCGACGTCCTGCTGCCCTCACTATATTTTGTGTTTCCCCGCGGAGTTCGACAGGGTGTCGTTCTCCAGAAGTTCCTATATCCAAACCTTAGCCACCTTTAAGTTGACCTTATTGTTAGGCCTCCTTCCCGTCAATGCTTTCCTTTAGGGCCCCATACCCTAGCATAATCCTTATATACCCTTTAGGTCTTACCCTTAGCTCCCATGCTCAACCTTAGCTCCTACGCAACTCCGAAAGCATCTCGAGAAGAAGTCTCAGGTATGGTCTCTTCTTATGGCTGGCGAGCCTCCTTACGTAGTCTAATGGACTTTAAACGACCCTCCCCGATAGTCGACAGACTCTAAAATGTTCCCGACGACAGGTCCTTGGCTCAGACCCCTTGAGCGGCCTCGCGTCGCCATAGTCGTCAGTTGTAATCTTCGATTGACCTGATGGCTATACTTTGACTTTCGCCTTGTCCAAGCCTCGGTCAAAGTGGGGGCTCAGAGATACCTCATTTCTGCACCTCCCGCAAACCACCCAGTGATGATTGGGCCGCATGTTTGGTACGCGGAACGATTTGTGACAGTTCGTATGTTTATCGTCAAGTGATTGCTCAAATATTAATGTCTACCTCTTAGTTGTCATCTACGTGCCGATACGGTCGTTTTGGCAGTAATTAGAGTACATTTGGAGTCCGGGTCAAAAACCGTCTTCATTTCCTAAAAACGTCAAATCCCGAGTCAAAGCAATGTGCTTGTCTACCTAAGGTTAGGATGTCATAAAATGTTGAGATTATATCTCATTTTGAGTCTCATGTCATTTCATTAGGCTAAACTTAAAGTTTACATTACAAAATGTGCATTTCATTTAGCTAAATGACAACCCGACTTTTAGGCCCGTTTTACGAGGTCATAATGAGTTTTATGGGTCAGGCCTATTTCATAGAAAGTTCTAGATCTCTTTCTTAGCTTTCCAACGCCACCGAAATCACCTTAATCCGTGTCTTGTAGAGAAAGTTATGCCTAAAATACGACAGGCTGTCAAACGCGTTTTCTACGCGCAGAGAAACCTACCCGGGAAAGGACGCAGCAAGTGCTGCGCCTCTTCCAAGGGACGCAGCGCCTGCTGCGCCTTTTCCCAGGGCTTTATTTTTGTCCAAGTTTCCGTGTTTTAACCTAAGTCGGTTATTTCCGGATCTTTCCTTCCGTGTCCTAGTCTTACCATAATTCCGTCGTGTGATTAGTATAAATAGGAGCCTTCGCTCCTCATATTTCTCACACGAGTGTCCGCCCTTCTCTTCTCCCTTTGCATTCTAGACTTTGTTCTTACTTATTGGCGCCTATGTGCTTGAACTTTCGACCACGTAAGCTCGGATCTTTCCGGGTACCAGCCTCTCCGTTGCATGACCGACCAATTTGACCAACTACACTTAATCAACTTAATTAATCAATCGTTTTCCTCTTACGAGGGCACTCTCTTTGCATTCGCGTCGAGCATTCACTAATCGATATCTTAGTCCTTCTCGTTTCGTCAACATGTAAGTCTGAGGGTGTATAATCCTTATTTATTTATTGTATTTTACTTTTCGTATCATCATTGTAAGATTTACGTCGAAAATACCGTTAAAACCGATTTCTAAAACCCTTTGTTAAAACCTGTTTTTGCGGATTTTCAGTAAATAACCGTCGATAAAGGACGCAGCAACTGATGCGCCTCTTCAAAGGAGCGCAGTTCCTGCTGCGCCTCTTCGTGAGGCTGCCGCAGTTCCTGCTTCCTTTCTTCTTCGTTTGTCCTCTGTAATTCGTATTCAATTCTTTCTTTTGTTTGTTCGTCTGTTAATTCTTCGTCATGATAACATATAATTCCACATGTGTATATTATTCACCATCATTAGTATGTTTTAATTTGTCATAAATCCGACTTAAATACCAAGTAATCTCATATTTGCGGGTTTTCGTCATTAAATTCAATTCCGGATTGTAGAGATTCAATTTGTTCATATTGGGTTTCTGGAATTCGTCATTGATATAGTTTAATCTGTTTACTCGCATGTTCGTCGCATATTCGTTGTATATCCGTCGTATTTAGCCTAATTGACTTATTTCAATAGAGGACTCATTAATATTTTCATCATTATTTCATGTAAATAATCCGTTTCCGATTCATCCCATCCATGTTTATCGCTTTTATGACCATCATTCACATGTAATTAACCTATTAATCACTTCCATCCGAGTAAATATTTTAATCCATCATTAAATTCATCAATTCAGATTAACAATTTGCAGTTCCGGCTTCACAGCCAGAACTCACCCTTGGAACAGACGCAGCAATTGCTGCGCCTCTTCCAGAGGGCGATCTTGCGCTGTTCAGGATGATTTCGTCCCCGAACTCCGTTTCGCCTTGACCTAGTTTAATTAGCTTACGTATCATTAACTATTATCCGTATTATCACACGTTCATTCGTAATTCTTTCTTCTTTTCTTTTTCTCAAATTATCCGTTTTAAAGGTATTTTCGACATAAATCGCCTAATCCGATGTAATTATTGTAATTTTCATTATTGTAATTTATAATTATTGTATTTCTTTTATTGCTTGTATGTTTTCTCATGTAAATGAACATTAAATCCTACTTCGACCCAATTCTATGCTAATTACGTGTCAACCGACTTAGTTAAATTCTCACATTCTAGGATTAAAACTTGGATGTTGCATTGCATGCATATAGCCGACGATATATCGAGTACGAATAATTTCCCTAATCATTAGTAGAGGCCGCTATCGAGGCGGGCGGGATTAGGTGTTCGATCAAAAGAGCTTCCTAATACGTACCCTCACCCCTTACTCCAGATCTCCGTGAGCACCCGTGTTCATTGGCATCCACGAGAGTCATTCTAGACATAGAATGCTAAGGGTAACGATTGCTTAGTGTTCATGTCACTACTTTGTGTCTTGACATGACACGAGGTATTCGAACGGTTCCAATTTCCCATAAAAATTGGTGGCGACTCCATACAAAATGCAAACGCTTGTTTCGACCTTCACCAAGCGCCCCCGTGGGCGGCCCGCTGTCCACACACGTATACGAAACTTGCATGAACACTTCTGCGACCTCCTTAGCTTTTCAAGATCGTCCGATTCTTTTGGTTTACCATGTCTTTTACATCGAAAATAACTTGCCAACAACCCGTTCTTTTTCCTACTTTTAGCTCTGTTATTTGCTTTAACCAAAGCAAACCCATTCTCAAATGCGATTTTCTGAGCCCAATTGAAAGCATCGTCACGCGTTTCGAAATCTATAGTAGTCTCGAACAACGGGTTGTAATCAATTGGATTCTCGCCAAAATCCTCCCACGATTCCTGTTACAAGGAATAAGGACTATAGTAAGACAATAAAAAGGATTCATAAACTACATAAATTGCGTAAAACGAAAGAAAAACATGTAAAAACGAGTAGAAAACGAGTAATTCATGCCTAAAACACGAGACCCAACAAACGACCGCGGCCAAACATTACTTTCTATCGATCAACCACGGACGAATAACGAAAACCAACTTTAATCCACGACCAAACAATGAAAATCAACATTTGACCACGACAAAACAATGAAATCCAACGTCTGACCACGGCCAAACTAAGAAATCCAACGTTTGACCACGGCCAAACATTGAATTCCAACGTTTGACCACGGCCAAACATTGAATTCCTACGTTGGACCATGGCCAAACGTGGAAATCCTTCGTTTGGTCTGTGGCAAACGTTGGTTTCCAACGTTTGGACCGTGGTCTGAACGTTGGTTTCCAACTTTGGCCATGGTTCATCTTTCGGGGGACATTTTTCAGATTACGCAACAAATTCAAACATTCGCTACTACTAAGTTAATATGTCAATTAATTCAACTATCGAATAGAATGAATGATGCGCAAAAAAAATTGAAAAATTAAGCAAATGATTAAGTTGTTTACGTACCGTTGAATCGAGATCCGACATATTGTTAATTGTTGTTGTTGTTTTTTGTTTTGAATTTAGTTGAGTTTGAGAGAATATTTTTTAGAGAGAGAAAGTCAAAAGGGCAGTCATCGTCTTTTTTATGAAAAATGTCGTCGATATTTACTAAAACGTCGTCGATATAAATCAGCCATCTAAAAAAATAGCCTGCAAAAAAACCCCTCAATTTACAATTTTCATTAATATAATTGTCATAAAACAGTATAAATGCTCTGTTTGGCAAGACATTTCAGGTACCTGATTTGGTCAAAGTAGCTTATTCAACTAAAATTTCAGGTACTTTATTTTTTTGTAAGCGTTTGGCAAGTAGCTTATTTGACCAAATAAACTAACTGAAATGAAATGCTACCTGGAGTAGCTTTTGAGATTTCAGGTACCTGATTTGGTTTGATTTTCCGTTTTTACCCTTTAAATCTATACTATTAAATAATTATCATATCCTTTTACGTCATTTCATCAAAATCAGTTACCTTTTTCAGTTAGTTTGCCAAACATGTTTTTATATAATCAACTACCTTATCAGTTCTTAATTTTCAGCTACCTTATCAGTTACTTTTTCATGTTTCAGTTAGTTTTTCAGTTTTCATCTATTTTTTAGGTTTCTGCTACCTTTTCAGTTAGTTTTACCAAACAGAGCCTAAGTATTCAATAAGTTAAATAGCCCTTTTTAAATTGACAGAAAAAAAACAAAGTACTTAATAATAATAATAATAATAATAATAATAATAATAATAATAATAATAATAATAATTTCAACAACCCAGTCATTGGATCTACACATTTCTATAGATGATTTCAATAAACCAGTCATTAGATCTACAAATTTCTACAGTTTTATGATTAAAAATCCATATAAATAATTTTTGAAATACGGTTCATAATAATAAAATAAATAAAATTTGCATAAAATGAAAAAAACCAGAAAAAATTATTAAGGATTGAAAAATTTGTCGGAAATCATTTGCAAAAATATCCAAACATATCTTTTTCCTCAAATTCTTATAATCTATTTTTTACGTATTAATTTGATTGAGGGTGATCTTGAGGAAGGGAGAAAGGGACGTTTGGATTTTCATATATTTTTCAAATGAGTGACAACAGGCGGCGGAATGAGGGTTGGTAAAAGAGAACTGCGTAATACGAAGTATGAGTCAAATTGGTATTCATGTTGTTTATAATGGGTGGGGAGTTTCTCGACCAAAACAGTGACATGGTTAGCACAAGGCTTGTCGATAGAAGTATTGACAAATGTGAATTTTATTGGATTTTGAAACTAAATGTTCCTCTAAAATTGAAATTTTTTCTTTGGAAAACTTGTGTAGATGGTCTCTCTACGAAAAGTAGGCTTCTAAGAAATCATATAATTGTCCCACCTCAATGTGTTTTGTGCAATCATTCAATTGAAGATAAAGATCATTTTCTTTTCAACTCTTCCTTGATTGCATCAGTCATCCAAGCCATGGAATATCATTAACTTTAACAATTTTTTGGCAATATACGATAATATTGCAAGTCAAAGCTTTATAGAGAATCTTAATCATCTTAAAATTTTAATTCCAAAAGCCGATTTTATTAAGATTGTATTTATTTGGTGGAATGGTTCCATAGAAATGACATTATTTTTAATAATGTTCATTTTAGTATCAACAAACTTATCCTTTTATGTAATAATAGCATCAAGATTTGGAATGAGACTAGACATAAGGTTCTTAACAATCCTGATAATGACGTGTCATTTAGAAATACTATTAGTAAGGAATAAATTTGGTGGGAAAAACCTAAAAATGGGTTTCTAAAGCTAAATTTTGACGATCAAAAATAGATGGTAATAAAGCTGCCCTAGGATATGCTATGATGATAATGGTAAATTTTTTTTGCTAGGAGCAAAAAAAGTGCGGATCTAATAGTATTCTTTTTGCTGAAACTCTCGCTTTAAAAGAAGGCATTTTAGAAGCTAAATACTTAGGAATCTCGAAGTTAATTGTAGAAGGTGATAATTTATGTGTTATTAACTCAATCCGTAGTACTTGGTAAATTCCTTGGAAAATTTCTAGTGTTATCAAGGATGTAAAATCAGATCTTTAATAATAGTAATGAGGTGAAACAAGTTTTTATTTAGCAAATGGGTAGATGTGTATTTATAAAGGGAGGGTAGGGTTTTTAATTGTAGTTGTGTTATATGGGTCAAATAAAGTTAGACTTTTGGCGGTGAATGAGAAGCATAGCACAAATAGGATTATACATTCAATTGTACCATAAGCATTGTACAACTAAATTATAAGAATCCGAGCTTATATGTATTCTTTTTGAGCTAATTCAAAGTTCATGTTTTATTGTGTAAATGAATAAGCTCAGTAACGTTCTAATAAAGCTCATATTCTTTAAAATAAAGTTCGGGTACTTAATCACAAAGCTCATATTCCACATCGTACAACATATACAATTGGTTGTATAGTCCATGAATCAGATAGAGTGCAACCAAGTTGAAAATTGGGTTATGAATTTGATTTATAAGGGAGGCGGCGATTATGATTGGGGTAAGACTATATAAAATGGGAGTGGGTTGAATTAATATACTATTATTGGGGCGAGGGTTATAGGATGTTTGGTTTGGCTCAAGTTTTTTTATACAATATATACATCTCAAGAATAAAACGAGTTGAGTGCATTCTAGTGGGTTAAATGGATAAGCCTTTTGCTAATCTAAATTCAATTTTTTTGTCTTATCTTTAATATTTGATATGTCTTAAGTTTAAGACGGATATGTCCGTATCAATGAGAGTTTGTGTTTTTTTTATAATATTGCTTCATTACTATAGTTTTATGTTTGTTAGATAAGTTTATGTTGTTTTTATCTTACTTACGTGGACGATATCTCGGTTTATATTTATTTACATAAATGGTTACAACTAACGCATATGTTGGTTGTTTATTTTTTTTGGTTTAATTAAATATGAAAAATCAATTTATTAATAAGCAATGAGTTTTTGATTTATGGTAATAGTAAGTGTACTTATACAAGAGTTTTTTTTTTTGTGCAAAACGGTTGCACTTATACAAGAGTTAATGTAGTTTACAAACAAGTAATGCTTCAAACTTTTGATTTGCGGCAGTATACATTTTCTACTATGTGTACTCTGGGAGGTATTTTTAAGGATTTTAGTCTTTACTACTCCTTCCTAGTCTGAGTGTTGGTTCCCCTTTCTATTTTTATGCTAGTTGGGTGTTGGTTCATCTTTCCTTTTTTGGTAAATTTTGGGTGGTCCAAATTCAATTTCATGTGGGGTAGGGTGTTTTGTGTGGTCCAAATTCATTTTCTTAATTTTGGTACCCAAAAGAAAGGGAACCAACACTCAGACTAGGAGGGAGTATATTTTTATATAAATAACATGTATTTGATTCAATATATTTTATAATAATTTTAGGTAACAAATCCGCACAATTTTGCACGGGTTAAAACTAGTTGTATAATAGCTATGTACAACCGCGTCAAAGTTATCGAGCTCTCACCCAAAGTTGTTGAGTTATTTTATAAGAGAATTTTATGCTCGATAGGCCCCACCGGGAAGACGGGGGCTTTCCCCTGTAGCTTGCTTCGTTTACTTTGTCTGACTTCAAGAGTAGCTAGAGAAGACCTTTCCACGTATGAACATAGGAAATGAAGCTCTTTATGTATCTACTGTATCTCCTGTAGACGTTCCCACTGACCCAGGATTTTCTTCTTCTATAAGTCTGTCTATCTACTTCATTGTAAGTCTCCCTTGAAACTGTATATATAGATCCGCAGTTGTCTTGCAATAAGTACTAATGTAAGTTGTTAGCGCGGAAGATGCTCCCCGAGAAATATGCTTTATTAGTGGATCCTGTATGCACTCTTAGAGTGGCACCAAATACCTATTTATTTAATCAGAAACGTCAGTTGAGAGCGCTTCACCTCGAAACATGATAGGGGCAAATCTCACCACCATCTATGCGTGGTTAGGGGGATTTAGTCTGATTTGTCAAAGTACTTATGTTATGAATATTTGATACCGCGAAGGCAATGGTGGCTTGCTTCATTCGCTAAATCAAGCGGATACGCTGCCCACAAGCTTCGTTTCGACATCTTTGATGGTGGTACCATTAGCGAGGTTTATGAAATTATTGTGCTTAATAATTATTCTGTTAAACTCAACAACTTTGTATTATAACTCGATAATTTTGTTAATAGAGCTCGACAACTTTGTAACAAAGTTCTACAACACTAAAAAAGTTGTATATATAACCGGTTGTATAATATATTAACTGAGTTAAAACTAGTTCGTTTTAAAATATGTTTTTGTTAAAATAGAGGAGTGTTTGTAGTTTTTTTATTTCAATAACTCTTTATTTTTTTACTAGTAAACGTGGAAAATGTGAAATATAGTGCTGTAATACCATGTTCATTTCTATTCCCTTCATAGTGCACATAGTGGGTATTGAATTGTGAGTTACGGTTTTAACCACAAAAACACGTTGAACATTGTGCCATTATGCCAATTTTAGGAGAAATAGAAATGTATATCAGATATACCTCAGATTTACCAATCGTTGGTTGGCGCAGTGGTAGTATGGGGCTGCGCTTGGTAGGGAGGTCTGCGGATCGATCCCTCACAACTGCGATTGGGAGGGGTTTAAATACCGTAATCCTTGGACACGCCCTGAAATCCGGATTAGTCGGCCCAATGTGGTTCGGATTACCGGATGGTTTAGACCAAAAAAAAAGATATACCTCAGATTTTATTAGTTTTTGAGTTTATGTGTATTTTTTTGAGTTTTTTTTTACAGATTATAAGTTACATTTTAATTTTTTGCCGTCAAAACTCAAATTTAACTGAGCTTATATGTAATGTTTTTGAGTTATATTGTAATTTTTTTGAGCTTAATGTCTAATTGAATGAATTCAGAAACTTTATAGTAAAACTCAGAAACTTTAAAACAAAACTCGAAAACTTTATTGTATTGCTCAAAAACTAAGCAATTGGTGATAATACATCGGATGTATAATCCACTTACTGCAATTCTATAATTTGCAATTCCTAAAAAGAAAGGATTACGTTTATAAGTTTACCTATTTGCCCAATTAAATTAAACGGTAAATTTAGTCAAACAGTAGACCGAAGTGTTAACACTTCCAGACTCGCATATTTTAGACAACATTCACATAGCACATATAAAGAAAAAATATAAAAAAATTCTTAATGTGTTAATGTTAGCTGTACTCTTATAGTCGAATCCGTTTTTAAAATGGGCGATTTTTACTAATTATTTAACAAAATGGGTCATTCTCAAAATAATTGTCGAAAATGGGTCGACATAGGCTTGGAATTTACGAAGCTATGGTGAAGGGTGAAGTCGCCACGGCGCTTGGTGACTTAAGTCGAAGCCATATTTTTGCAACCTCCCGTTCCCAGTATCATAATCCCCAAATCAGAAAAAAAAAAATCACATAACCCTAATAATTGAAACGTGAATTCTCCTCCAAAAACTACCCTGAATCTTTCAATTGAAACGATTAATTGTTAATTTATTAGTCTCTAAGTAATATCAAACAATCATTTGGATATTTCTTGGCTTATTTCCATATATATTGAAGGTATTAGCTATTACTCGCTTTTTAATTAGCAATTGATTTCATTAGCTAGTTAGTTTAGTTTATGATTATTATTCCATCTAGTTGATAGTTTAGTTGAATTTAGGTGGTTGTTAGTGTTTTAGATTAATTTATTTTGGTTATAATTATGGAGAGAAGTAATTTCCTCTTATTGTGTTATTGTAATGGTGAAATAGTTGAAGGAGATGGGTGTGTAAGTTATGTTGGTGGAAATGAGTCTTTTATTTTTGTTAGTAGTAACATGAACTACAATGATATTGTTAAGGAGGTATACATAACCATTGGCGTTGATAGTAGTATCAATTAGTGTTGAAGATGAAGTTTGCTAGTCTTGGATGTTTTAAGGTTGTTAGGCTTAATAATGATCGTTCTTTACAAGCGATGTGGGCTAGTATACCTCATTCAAAGGCGGGTTCTATGGATATTTATGTTGAGTTAATATCATTTCAACAACCTCAAGTGAGTAATCTAAGTGTCGTACCAAATGTGTCATTTTCCAGGATGTTAAACATAATGTCGAAGAATGATGATCGGTATGGGTCATTGTTGAGAAATAATATCGGAGTAGAGGTAGGTGACGGTAATTTTGAAGAGGATGAAGTTGAGGTTGATCTTGATTTAAAATCAAAGTTTCAAAATTCATGAGTCAAAACCTCACACGGTGACATCCAAATGTGGGAGAAAACCTATAGCATGTAAGTGGACCTTAAGAGCCAACCAAAAAAGTGGGGTTTCCGAAACATTTACTATTGTGAGATACAATGGTAGTCATGAGACATCATGTTTGGGAGACACCATGCCTATAGACCACCGAAACTGGCGAAGAACTTTCATTAGTAGTGTAATTAGAAATATTGTGGAGGCAGATTGGGGGTTGTCGGTAAATGCTATAATTGAAATAATAATTGGTAAATTTAACTACACGATCACTTATATGAAGGCATTAAAAGCTAACAAAAAGCTATTGCCGACATATTTGGTGATTGGGAGTTATCGTACCAGTTGCTTTCCCGATACTTTGAAGCTTTGAAAGAATCTAATCCCGACACCGTGGTTCAATTTGTAAATTATCCAACGGATGATCCAAACGTTGTGATATTTCGTCGTGTATTTTAGGCTTTTGGAGCATCAATCAAGGGCTTTCCTCATTGTCGCCCTATAATTACAATTGACGGGACTCATTTGTATGGCAAATACAAAGGGATGCTTATGATTGCCATGGGAGTTGATGTCAATGATTAATTATATCCTCTTGCTTTTGCCATAGTTGAAAATGAGACTACGGAGACATGGTCATGGTTTTTGGCATGCATAAGATGTTTGGTTACACAACGTGCTGAGCTTTGGGTAATATCTGATAAACATCCGGGCATCATGAAAGAAATGAGTGAAGAGAGGAGCGGGTGGGAGGAACCAGTGGCATATCTTAGATTTTGTATACGACACCATGCATCCAATATCAACATAAAGTTCAAAAATAGGGCTTTGAAGGATTTGTTTAGTTGTACAGCTTTTCAACATCAACGATCAAGTTTAATAAAGGTTTATCAAATATTAATGAATTTAGTGTTGAGACAAGGGAAGACTTAGATAAGCTACCTTTGTCAAAGTGGTCCATGTGTCATGGTGGTGCACTTCGATATGGAATCAAAACAACTAATTTGGCTGAGGTGTTTAATAATGTGTTAAAGGGAGCTCGTTGCTTACCTATCACCGCTCTTGTCAAAGTTACATTTTATAGAGTAAATTCTTACTTTGTCCAAAGACGCGAATTTGCAAAGTCTAGAATCTTTGTGGGTTTGAAGATTTCCCCCGTGGTCACAAAGTATGTTGAAGACAATTTTGACAAAGCAACACATCATAAGGTTGAGTGCTATAATTCAGAGACCGGTGTCTATCAAGTGAAAACTGGGAGAGGTCAAAGGGAAGCAGGAAAGGGTGGTCATAGGCAAACTGTAAACTTGTCTAAAAAAACTTGTACTTGCAACAAGTTTCAGATATACAATTTACCATGTTCTCATGTGGCTGCTGTTTGTAGAACCTACAAATTAACCACAGATCAATTTATTGACCTATTTTTTTACTTGTGGGGAGTACTTGGGTTCTTAAAAGCCAAACTTTCATCCAGTTCCCGATGAATGACATTGGCCTACTTTGGTTGGAGAACATGTTTTACCAAATGATGAGTGTCGTAGGGAAAAAGGGCGTCCTAAGTCCAAAAGGATTCACAAAGAGATGGACGAGGAACAAACGACAACAAAATATACATGCACCTTATGTCGTAAAAAAGGGCACATAAAGCGTGGATGTCCTCTTAGAAACCATGAAATTTGTGGTCCTTCCGGGTACATTTATGTTTTTTATATGTTGTCTATTTATTTGTTAATTACAAATTACTTATTTGTTTCTTAATTACATTTATTTGTATTTCAGGTCTCATGGATCCGGGTCCACTTAATCCCGACCTTCTTACATTACAAGCGGGCCACCGAAGTGAAGCGGTATGGAATGGGGTGGTAAGTTTCACCTTTTAATTCATTTTACATTTATTGATTCAAACCTACCTTCTTATATAGTTGGGGTTTCGCCGCACATTCATGTATATATATATATATATATATATATATATATATATATATATATATATATATAGAAACTTGTGTGTTGCAAGTAAGAGGGGAAAGAGTGAAATATCTGGGTAGATTATTCTCCTTCAGTTATGGGCTTGGGAACGCATTGTTGTAGGCCGCCCCGAAAATATTTCACAATATGAAGAAATAGAGGGACAAGTTTACCTTATCGGCTCCCAAATGATTGTCGGGAGGGATCCTTTAGGATGTAAATGGTTGAGGGTGGATCGAATGTATAAGGATCATAGGCTTGGCCTTGTCACATATAGGGATATGTTTGATAAATTGATGGAGACACAATTCACTTGGCAACCTTACACACAAGATATCCTTCAACATCTTCCCAATATTTGACATGAGGACGAGGATGTGTGGATTGTTATAGCTCCTTTAATATGCTTTGAGATTATCAAGATGCATCTCCCTATTAGATGTGTTAGGCAATTTGGATGGAATCAAACAATACCGCCTAATTGTGACACTTATCTCTTACTTCATAAAACGAATAAACGGGGAAAGGCAAGAGACTTTGCTTCCGATTTTGGAAATTATGTGGAAGAGTGGAATAATAGGAAGGAAAATATGTTGGAAAGGGGAATTCCATATGGTGGTTTCATGTCACGCCATGATCCATATATGGTATGGTATCGGGAGCATACTCGCCAGATTGTTAGTCCTCACAATCGGATCTTATCCGACAAATACCATCATGAGCATTATTACAATCCTAGTGCATCGGACTTGGATACTCTTGTAAGCATGGTCCCTTTTTTACTCTTAACTAGTTTTTGTATCCGTGCAATCCACGGATTATTTAAAATTCATGGTTTTTTGTTATGTAGGTTGATTACTTGACTACTAAAAGCATCATAAGTTAGAAAATCCGTAGATATATTTGTTTTACTTATTTTATGCTAATATTTATTTTTGTTTTTGTTTTGTTTTGAAAGAGTGTATTAACTAAATTAAATATAAATAATTGAATTGGATAGAGAGTATCAAAATTCTGCCAAATAAAAGGGAACAAAAATGGTTGCGGCAAACAATTTATAAAATCGTCAATGTCCCTTCGTACACTCATTCATAGTCACAGTTGCCATTCAAATTGCTTTACCAATGGCTGGTAACCCACGCAAACTCTCTGTCTCAATCCTCTCCGTTTGCTGTTCACTTGTGCAAATGGTTTGTTGGTGAATGAGCTAGTCATCAAACAAAAAAAGGAGTGGTCTAAGAATCTGAAACCTTATTGACTTTACTACCAACTAACAAAGCATTTGATATACTTTGTAATGAACATGACAATTGTGTGCATAGAATTAGCAGCACGCACGCACGCACATCCTTGATCCTCCTTCTCAATCCTTATTCTTTTTTCCCTTTTAATTTTTTCCCTAATATTTTTACACCCGGTAAGTGAAAAAATAAAAAACATGGAATACAAGACTTCAAAATTAAACATGTTAACACTCTTTGTGAAGTATACAAGGAAAGAGAGGAACATAAATAGTGAGACTAATTGCATTCACTCATCTTACTATCAAGCAATGCACAAATATTTTTAATAATCTGAAACCATAGTAGCAACCACAATTTTGTCTACAAAATTCCGAGTTCATCTATAATAATTTTGCTGCGGACCATATATAAAAAGAGAGAAATCTAATCTGAAGATTTCTGTCAAAACACTCACAATTGCATACCAATGTTTCACGACTATCATCATAACCACGTAGCTACACTATGGAATTTGCTCCATGCACTCCTGTTTGTGTTCGATTCTTATACTTTTGAAACAATGCTTTCATAAATTCCAAGTAACCTGTATCATGAACAAATTAAATACACAAGTCAATTGAAGAAACTTATAAACTATAATTATTTAAATTACAAATTCAAGCATGCAATCTCGTTAAAAATGATCATACTCATCTCTTGTCATTTCTCATATAGTGACATACTCCGTATAACCGTGTGCCATCCTCCTGAAATTCAGTTTGTTAGAAATTGTCAAAATTAGTATTATCCCAAAATCAAAAGACCAATAAAGTACAAAACTTCATGAGTTATATATGGAACATTTAAGAATAGAGCTATAAATACTGTAAAAGAATAACTCTTTGGAAAAACTTACTGTAAAAGAATAAAAATACAATAGACATATTGTGAAGAAGATCCTTTAAGAAGGTTGGATTTAAGAAGCAACCGTTTCACAATAGAGGAATTTAAAACATGAGAATGCTCTTAAGAAATTGAAAAAGAGGTACGGAGAAGGAAAATGAAAGGGTGTTGTTAAATTACATTAAGGAAGGGATAATAGCAGTTTATTGAAGAAGGAAGTAAAGTGGTAATTTTTGATTAGGGAAGACGAACGGATGTATTAAAAAATTCTTCGTATTAAATATATTAAATTCAATTAATGATATTTTCCTTTAAAGAATAGTATACTCATAGTACATCCTTTAAAGGACAGTATACTCGTAGTATATTAGGGATACATAACCATAGTGAGACACGTAGGATTCTCATAGCTTTTTTCAAGTGACACGTAGATTAGAACAATGTGTTAGGATTGTTTTTTTATATTATTTATAGATAGATTAGACATGAAATATTATAGCATATGGTTTTTGAGAGTTGTCACATGGCAATTAAATACTACTCAAGTTAGTCCTTTAATAGTATTTTATAGATGATTTAGCTAGTCATTTAACTATATTGTATAGATAGAAATATATTTCAACGCGGATATCGACAATCCAAAGAAATTTTGGAAAAAAAATTGGGAAAGATGATATTTTGAAAATTGTATATGTAGTTGATTCATATGCGGGTGGAGTAAAAGAACAGGGGATTACTAATCCGATTTTGATTTTTTTTAAAGAAGGAAAAAAGAGTGGATTAAAAAATAATTTATTGCTAGGTGGCTTTTAGTCGATGTCTACGTGAAATTTAATAGGTGTTTCAAGTAGTCTTTTTATAAAATTTGATAGATTAGAGCGACACGCGGATTAAGATGTGGCATTGTAAATGCATACGTGGCTTTTCCTTATCCTAAGTGGCATTGTCTGTGTGGCCTTTTGAGGCTAGCCTTTTAATAAGATTTTATAGATTTTTATTATGTTTCTACTTTATTTTCATTAAATAATACATACGACTTCTTTTCTCAATAGGCGGGTGGTCATTCTTACATCTACCATAAAGTGAACGAGTACATGACAACTATGCCACCTCCAATGGATCCTAACTATAGAAATTTGCTATATGAGATGAAAAATATCTCCCTTAATTGTTTGGAAAGTGCTAACTATGGACATCTCATTCAACCGCCAAACATTCCTCACCCAAGTCCAACCTATGCTAACACACAAGTGGAACGCTTCACTCAATTCACACCCGTACAAGAAATGGAAGATGAGGGCGGATCATCGTCTCAACCAAGGAGATCAAAGAGAAGCCATCAAGTTAGAAGAAAGTAGTGTAGTATTATGTTACTAGTTAATTGTATGATAATGATATTTTAAGCTATTTTGGTTTGGTTTGTATGATAATTTAAGCTATTTAGGTTTCGTTTGTATGATAATTTAAGCTAGTTTGGTTTTATGTAAAATGTTTCAACTATTTGGGTTATGTAATATATAAGGTACTTTGGTTTTCAACGTCTCGTTTGGATCGGATTTGAGCATTGTTGTTGTACATGATGATGTTTTTTCATGGCAAATAGAGAGATACAAGAAGGATATTAAAAACAGTTCTGGGTAAGATGAATTTATGTTGTTTTTTAAAGTTGTAAATAAGGCAATCGCTAAGGAAGCTAACGATCATAGTCCAAAACGCCAGCCCCCATGGCGATTTACATCTGAGACATACATAAAATTACATCAAAATTTGTCTCAAATACTGGACAATCCAAAACGCCATAGTGCATGGGCGAGGTTGCCAACCAAGCTGGCGATTTCAGTTTGAGAGACTTTCAAAATTTGTTCAAACTTAGCTCAAATACTGGACTTCCAAAATGCCATGGTGCATGGCGAGGTCGCCAACCGACCAGGCGACTTGTCTCTGAGTAATAAAACCAGCAAAAGTCAGGTACATATTGGGCATGGTCGCTGACCGAGATGACGACTTACATACAAACCCGGCTTCGGGTATGTCGTGGACTGATAGCAATAAACTAGGTGTCGTAATATACTAGAATTAACCTATCAAATTAACAATTTATAAACCAAACTCAACTCTACACTATGCAATTAAGAATAGTAGTAAAAGGAAGTAAGGGTCGAACCCAAGAGAAGGGATTTAAGACTAATAACTTGAATTAAGACTAATTAAGATGGACAAAGCACAAGACTATAAACAAACAATGGTTATCAACAATGAACTGAAAGAAATGTAGATTCATATACATACTAACATACTCATATATGTCATAATTAATTTGTCATAAAATTAAATGCGGATTTTATGCATGCAAACAATAATAAAATAGAGGAGAAATCATGTCCTTACATTGGTGATTTTCGGTTATTAGGGCACAAAAGAGATCACCTTTCTCTTTTGATCTTGAGCTTTCCCTTATGGATGAACAAGATCTCTAAGTATAAGATCTCTCCCTAAGCTTTATACCCAAGGCTTTCTCTTAATTTAATTAATATTACAAATACTAGTATAATATTAATCAAGTAGAAAATTGAACCAAAATATTTTTAACACTTTGAATATTTCGGTTTTAGAGAGAAAGAGAGGAGGATTTTTATTCTCTCTAAAATTGTATTTTGGATGATAGATGGAATGAATGAATAATACACTACACTTAGTATATTATTAGGTAAAAATTATAGGAAAAACAATGATGGTTTTTCTTCCCCAAAACCGTGTAAGAGGAGAGCTTTAGGGGAGCCAATGCATGGAAAAATTGTTCTTCACAATGAACAATAGGCTTGCATGGCTAGTGACTAGTGCAATCATCATGCCTTCCACTAATTACAATCAACATATAATTAGCTCAACAACCCTCTAATTTTCGGCCCACTTAATAATATGGATTCCATATTATTTTTTGTCAATTGTCAATATGTCACATGTCATATGTGATATAAATTTGTTATGTAATTTTTAACATATTAAAAATCAACGTATTAATAAAAATACGTCACTTACAAAAATCGACTTAGTAATTTCATAATTACTTGTGCCAAAATATTTTACCATTTATAAATCACAACAGATTGTATTTATAACAATTCATTCAAATTTAATTGTTACATTAAACAATTTATTTCATCCGAGTAATTATACAATTTAATTACTCAGACCGTATCTCATTTAATCACATTTCAATTTGATACGTAAATTTTACTTCCAAAATCGTCCGTCAATTTTCAAGTAATTTAATTAACTCGCAACGTTATACGATTAATTAAATAATCAATTAAGAGTGTTGCCCTTTAGGTATGACCTAGGGGGTCAACTGATCACCACCGTCACACGACAGTAAAGTCAAACTCTAGTCAGCCAATCATTACCGATATATGTTGACCAGTTGACAGTAACAAAATTACTTCCCAATTGTATTCTATATAATGAGATTTAAACATGTGATCATCATGATCAAAAGACGTGATCGCATTATTGTCGGAGGACACATATTCCAACAATAACAACAATAGAGAGACATATATGGAGAATTGGCATGGAGAAAACAAGTAACAAAATCAAGGAGATGTGAGTTTTCCTATGAGACAAGGTAACAAACACTTGGTATACAAGTAACAATTATAAGAGGTGAATACTTGGTATAATCCTACAAGTTCCAACTTTTCTCAAAGCAAGACTCTTTTCTCTCCAATTTCATTTACCCAACAACAATCCTCAAGCAAGTGATTACCACTATCTAAGCCAACAATGATAATCCTACTTAGACTACAAATTCTAACATTAAACCATGTAGGAATTGTAACCAAGAGAATGAAGAACAAAACCAAGAGGAAAGTAAATGGGATATCACAAAGATATGTTTAAACCAACAAACCCAATGATATAATCAATTTCTACTCACAAAGGTTGATACTTTAAACCAAGATATCGAAAATCATGAGATGCTTCAACAAGTTATCACAAAAGCAAGGAACTTTGCAATAAACAAGCAATAGATGAACATTAAAGAGGCAAGGGTAATTACTTCTCACAACAAAACATTCATCATGTCATTAAAACTTAGAAATTGAAATAAATGAAAGAGTAGAGATTAAGGAGTCAATACAATGATAAAGATGAAAGCTTGCAATGGATTACACCAAGTAGGGAAGGATTTAGCCTTCCATAGTCTTCATAAAACCCAAAAACAAAGAAAGATTACAACTTGAATGGAAAATAGTCTTCTAAATTATTACAAGATTAAAACCCTCAAAATGAGATTAGATGAGATGAAAGGATGGTAGGTGAATGCTTTAGGTCTTCAAACTCTCGGGTATTTATAGGGCTTCACGAAAACCTAGAAAGATTTCCACTTAAAAATCCCAAAAAGAAGATTAGAAAACCCGCATAGCAGAGCTGCGCAGGCTGCGCAAGCACTGTTCTTGCCTGCGCAATAGTGCGCACCTGCGCACCCTGTTTGCGCAGGCTGCGCACAGGCTCGCATTTTTAGACTTCTATTTTCCACGAGCTAGACCTCTTCAATTGCCTTCATTTCTTCTAGTCTTCATTCCTACTTCTCCCAACTTGTTTTCGGGTTACAAGTGATCCTCTTGTGCCTTGTCTTGACCTTTGAAAGGTGCTCTATTGCCGCTCGGGTTCCATGCGTTAAGTATTGAGTGCCCAACCGAGTTAAAGTGCACAAGTTACCACCACATAACCCATTGCCAAATGTTAGGAAAAGTGTACCAAAAGACCCATATTAAAAGACACGAGGGTGATAAAATCACCCTCTTAGACCGACACAATACATTACTATCAAACTCCCCCACACTTAGACTTTTGCTAGTCCCGAGCAAAACCCGAAACAAGCAAACATGAAGTCTATAAGAGAGTGTAGGAGTGAATGATCACTCTCCCCTTTCCTTTTCCTTTTTATATCTCCCTCAAAACACAACCACCAATTAAAAAGAAAAAGAACTTGACTCAAATTTGACATCACTCTTCACTCACTCCCCCGCCTTATTTCTCCCTCAAACACGGACACGACACACCACCAACGCCGACTCATCACGCAACTCCACCCTTCTTATATCACCAAAGTAGAAGTGGTCACTCTTGCCTTATCCCAAGGCAATAGCAAAGTGACCTAAACATTCCTCCAACTCATTTATATTCCCCTTATATCACCCCTTTATCACTCCAAGCAATGCAAGTCATGCTACTAAGTTGGCCAAACACCAACAAAGATCAACAACCTAGTAGCCAACATGAAAAACCACCAATTTGAAACAATTTTCTTTGACTCAAAAAGAAATTAAATCCTAAATCTAACCTCCTTCCAAGACCCTCCTTATTGCTCCCTTCTTATCCCTCCATCTTTTTGGTGTTACATTTTTCAATTTTTCGATTTTTTTTTTTTCGAAAATCCCTCATTTTGCCTAAGGTGCCCTTTCGGGTTTTCACCTTACCCTTTTCCTTTCCTCTCATCGGTGGCTCGCAACTCGATTCTTCATTTTGCCCGGAATGCCTATTCGGGTTTTCATTCCGTCCTCGGCCACCTTTTCCAATCTTGCCTAGGTGCCCACCCTTGTGGGTTTTCACCTAGCCGGAATTTTCAATTTTTTTTTTCATTTGCATTTGCATTGATTTGAAAGACAATTACATATGTTACAATTTCTCACTCCCCCACACTTAAATTTCACATTGTCCTCAATGTGAGGGAGTGCCAACTTCTTCAAACTTTTAGTTGGAGGGGCCCGAGCCTTCTCCTTGCTCATATGCCCCCCGGTTCATTCTTCTTCTTTCTCTTCTTTCTTTTTCTTGTTGGGCCCTTATGTAGGCCGCATTGACTTGAGCTTCATTGATGGTGGGTTGATAGGTTGGTTCATTGTGGTGGTGAGTCATTCCGAAAAGGCCTTGAATAAGGCCAAAGGAGTCTTCATGGGCTTGAGCGTCGTAGTAAGAATCCTCAAGGTATTGGTGGTGCCTTTCGTTTTGCACCCCAAATTGTTGGCTTACTTGTTCACGCCACTTGTTTTGCTCTTGCCACATTGTCTCCGCCCAAGCCTTGGCGCTTTGTTGTTGCCATTGGTAAGACTCCTCTTGCCTCTTTGCAATCCCCTCAAGCATTTTTCTTTGGGCCAATTCGGCCTCATCTCCCAACCTTTTATGTTCTTCAAAAGATCTCCGAAATTGATCAAAACTCTCCAATCTTGGCGCTTGTTGTTGTTGCCAAGAATGGGAGCTCTCAACCCTCCCACTAATTGCTTCCAACGTCCCCCGGGTCTCCTCAAAGTACTTGAACATTTGGTGTTGCCATGGTGGTAAAGGTGGACTTGAGGAACCCCCGGCCTCAAACATAGGAGTGTCTTGAGGCGGTTGGTAGGATGAAGGAATGTGTGGGGTCTCATGGAATCCCCCTTCAATTATCTCAACCTCTCTCTCTTCCTCTTGTTGGGGATCACGGGAAAATTCAACGGCTCTCCTCTTCCTCATTCTTTGTGGGGGTGGGTTGGGGAGATTGGCCTCGGGGGGACAAAAGAAATCTCGTGCTCATGGTCCACTTGGGAGGGGGCCATTCAATGGTAGCTTCATGTATTGGACACCCCCTTCCCCCAACCAATGACAACTCCATGGGACCATGTCCAATGGATGAATCATATAGGTCTCCACCAACCCCGCTTCATTGTAAAGGTGAATCCCCCACACTCGAGGTTGTTCATCCGGAATATCCCCAACCAAACTAGCCACAAAAAGAGTGACCAAACCTCCACAATTAATGCTCCCCTTCTTCTCTCGTTGCTTAGATGCACCAACCACAAAAAGTCTTGCCCAATCCGGCACCCCCTCCCCCTCGGGCAACATTGCCCAAATGCACTCACGGACCCCCTCATTGAGTTTGGTAGGTTCCCCCCATCGTAAAGAAGAAACATGAAATCATACGTGTGAGAATCCGGATGGGGGGGTTTGTGATTGAGGAGATCTTGTCATTGTTTGTCCGGTGTGTTTTCCCCGTGAGTGCACACCAAGTATCGTCCAAGGCCGTACCCGGTAGGTTTATGGAGGAGGGTGGTTTGGTGATTCTCAAAATTTCCCTCACCCTCTCAAAGGTTAGGGTATGCCATGTTGTAACACCCAGGATATTTAAGAACATTGTTGACCATTAATGTTGACCAAACAGACCTTAGGGATGAATGGGTGAGGGATCAGACTTGTATCATGAGGTTTATAGGATTATTTCCTCGACCTAGCTGAGGCTACTCGGCCGAGTATCACCCATACTCGACCGAGTAGAGCCTACTCGGCCGAGTACTCTTGTACTCGACCGAGTATGGCTGCTGTCGACACGTTAATATAAACGCAAGTTCGCGAGATTCATTTCATTTTCTCATTTCTTCGACAGTTCCTCTTTCTCTAACCCTAGCCTATCTCTCTCCCCTATCACCCCATATCTTCACACTTTAATGGAATTAGCCTAAACCTCCACCATGGAAATGACGGGATTCGCTGGGGAAGAACGACGTGTGTGGTGGTCGTCGATTTCACCGCCTATATGTAAGGTTAGGTAAGTCCCTGCCTTGTGTTCTTTTGAGTGATTCTTTGAGTATAGTTGTGTAATAGGAGATGGTTATCATTGTTAGGATGCTTATTGGAGTCGTGCGTGGCTGTAAATGGAAGTCTTGCATACTTTGCGATGAGGTAGGGTTTCCCTACTCAGTTCACTGTTAATTGATTTAAGATTGTAATTGTATTGTGTATGATTGTCATCTGCTGATCATCGGAGTATTGGTGTAGTGGTGATGGTGGTGTTGCTGTGGTGTTGTGACAGCTGTAAGACTGTGTGTGTTGTGATGGTGGTGGAGTCACTTGCGGGAGTGACTTCACACCCTAGTTTGCCCTCCGTGGAACCCGCCACGGGAGGGGATGTGCACATTAAGGGACAGGTATTATTAGTCGCTCGTTGATGAGCTGGACTAGGTGGGATGGGCTGCGGTCACCCACTGGCGGCGAGGATTACCTGTTGAGATGGGTAATCTGGCAGGGCTACACCTTCGGGGTGTAGTCGGTTACTGTGCGATTCTGTCTTACATTTGATTAGTCAGTACTGACCCCGTTGTTATTTTGTGAAACCTGCGGTGATCCATTCGGGGATGGTGAGCAGTTGGCTTAGCAGGTATTGTTGATGATGGCGGCTAGGATTGGAGGGATCGAGTCATCACGCTACCAGTCTAGAGAGGCAGAGTCATGAGTGTTATAGTTGTACCTTTATTATAAAGACGTTGTAATGAGTCGTATTGTATAAGATATATTAATGTTTACAATAGTTCTTTTATTGTCTAATTTGATCTACTTCCTCGGGAAACCGAGAAGGTGACACCGTCATACACTGGGATGGTCCTTGGTAAGGCATCCTGGCGTACGGGGGTGTTACACATGTTTTGTTCAACCTAAAGCTCACCCGTTCATTCCCTCTTTCCCCTGTGATTTGGATGGTCGAGAGGAATTCTAAGGTGTAGGCGGGGTATGTATGAGGTTGAAGGTTAATATACCTCTCTAACCCCACCTTGGTGAGGAAGGCAAGGGTTTGGTCAAAGATACCCATGTCCCTCAAGGTACTCGGGTGAAGGAATTTTGAAATCGGTAAGGGCTTACTCTCAAGGAACTTAAAGTAAGTCTTAAGGTTGTTTGGTAACCCTTCATCCCCTTTAAATGGTTTGGGTGGTGCATTGGGTGGAGGTTGGTTTGAGGATTCACCCTTCTTCTTAGACTTTCCCTTGCCAAGACCAAAAACCATCTTGTTCTCTTTAAAATTTTCAAAAACCACCACTTAAAACAACCAAAAATCTGAAAAATTTTCTAAGGGGCAATTTAACAAACACCTTGTGTGCACTAGCACAATCTTGTGTAGCTAAGGTAATTTTGTTGAATATTTGGCTTCCCTAACAGAAAATGATTGCCAACAATCCCCAAACAAGCAATTACAAGCAAGAATTCAACTCAACTACTCAAAGGAAATCAAATTGAATAAATTTAAGACAAAGATAGTGAAGAAAGTTGTTATACCTTCCCGGAAATCCTCAATCTTGCTTGAATACTGAAGAATGTTGCATACAAATCCCTTTTATAACCCAGAAATCCACTTGAACAAGCTTCAAATCAACCCGGAAAAAATTCTAGGGTTTGGGAGATTGGGGGATTTTTGTCAGAAAATGGGATGTTTGAAGGTGTTTTTGATTGCAAAGATGAATTTGTTGAAGAATTTGGTGATGAGATGGAGGTTTGTTGATGATAATAGGTGATTTGGTTGGATGTTGAATGAATGAGAGAAGTACTTTGGGGGTTTTGTCGATGAAAAGCTTAGTGGAGAATGAGGGATAAATCGGGATTGAAAAGAATAAAGAACCGAGATTACAGTCCTGCGCAGGCTGCGCAAATTTTACTCTTGCCTGCGCAATCGTGCGCACCTGCGCAAGCCCTATGCGCAGGCTACGCACACCTTCGCAGTTTGGTTCTTGCTTCGTTTAATTTCAAAATTCCTCACTTAGCCAAATTTCGACCCATTTCTTCTTGTTCCCTTTTCCTTGGTCTCTTCCAATGACTTTGTCCATTAAACCCGACTCTCATCTCCTCTTGGGCACGCCTTCCAAGAGGGTTCTTGTAAATCACTATATCATTAAACAAACCTCAAGTGCTTTTCTACATGTCAATGCAAATGAAATTAATTTAACGAAATTAACATGCGAGTAATTAAATTGCGGAAATAAATTGCGGAATTAAATTGCGGAAATAAACTACGTTAAGAAAGCAATTAAATTGGGATAGAATATTTACAAATTTGCCGTTATTTAACGTCAATGGCTCAACAAAGTGCTTCTCATGCTCAAACTTGGTAAATGGGGTCTTCCAAAGTGACTTGTTCAACAATTTGTGCTTCCATGCCTTCATGATACTCTTTAAGCCGTTGCCCATTCACCTTAATTGTCTTTCCTGTGCTCGGGTTCTCAACTTCGACCGCTCCATGAGGATGGAATTTGCTCACAATGAATGGTCCAACCCATCTTGATCTTAGCTTCCCGGAGAACAATTTTAACCGATTTTGGAAAACAAGAACCTTGGTGCCTTCTTTGAAAACCCGCCGACTTATCATTCGATCATGCCATATTCTAGCTTTTTCTTTGTATATGGCGGCATTATCATAAGAGTCAAGACGGATTTCTTCAATTTCTTGAAGTTGAAGCTTCCGATGGAGCCCCGCATCATCTATGCTTTGGTTGAAGGATTTGATGGCCCAATAGGCTCTATGCTCCACTTCCAAAGGAAGATGACATGCCTTACCATATATGAGTCGATATGGGGACATACCAATGGGTGTCTTGTAAGCGGTGCGGTATGCCCAAAGAGCGTCATTCAACCTTTGACTCCAATCTTTCCTATCGGGGTTCACTGGTTTTTGTAAGATGCTCTTGATCTCCCGATTGGACACTTCCGCTTGCCCATTGGTTTGTGGGTGATAGGCGGTGGAGACTTTGTGCACGACCTCGTACCTCTTTAACAATCCCTCCAAAATCCTATTGCAAAAATGAGTCCCCCGGTCACTTATCAACGCCCTAGGATAGCCGAACCTTGAGGAGATATTGTTGTGAACAAAGCTAGAGACCGTCCTTGCGTCATATTTCCGAGTTGGTATAGCCTCGACCCATTTTGAAACGTACTCCACCGCTAAAAGGCTATAGAGATACCCATCCGACTTGTGGAATGGACCCATGAAGTATGTCCCCCACACATCAAAAACCTCCAAATAGAGCATTGGTTGTTGGGGCATTTCGTTTCGTCGTGAGATGTTGCCAACCCGTTGGCATTTGTCACAAGTATTAACGAAAACATGAGCATCTTTAAACAACTTGGGCCAATAGAACCCACACTCAAGGATTTTACGTGCCGTTCTATGAGGCCCAAAGTGACCCCCACAAGCGTACTCATGGCAATGTTTTAGGATGGATGAAATTTCTACATCCGGTCACTACAACAAATTGTCACTTGTGCCACGAATTATGCCACGGGAATTTATAATTCGTGGCTAAAATATGCTTAGCCACGGGAAAAATTTATTCATTATTTTGGAAAAAATTTTATGCCACGGGATAACTTTTCCCGTGGCAAAAAGTCACTTGCGCCACGAAATAGGCTACACCCGTAGCAAATAATTATTTTAGCTACGAACTATGTTACACCCGTGACGAAATTTTAATTAGCCACGAATCGTTCCGTGGCAAATAAAATTTTAGCCACGAACTAACAAACTCCCGTGGCGAGTATCTTTTCCAACTTAAATTAAGATATTTTCATGTTAAGGCAAACCTAAAACCTAAAAAAAATTTAATCGAATATAAATAATATGAAAATGCATTTAAATATAAATTTTTGCACACACTTTGATTAATTTAATTAATATTTTTTATTGTTTTATTTACGTTAAGAAGATTTTAAAATTTTATAAACTTATATGCAAGCAAAGAAAAGTTTGTCGTCTAATTTTTTTATTCTTTTAGAAATCACAATTATGTTTTCCATGTTCAAAACATTTCTAATTTAAGAAATTTATTTTAATATATAATTTTGTTTATTAGAGTCGTGAATTTCATTTAATTTTTTAATTAAAACATTATAATATTGAATGACAATCTTAAATGATCGTATCACATTTAAAGACAACATATAAAATTAAATAAATAAGTTATTTATCATCTATCTTTGGTAAATCTAAAATTAACATATTGTCCAATTGGTTCATTCAAAATTGATTTACAGCTTTATTTGTAAGATATTTATAGAAAAATTTGAATTTGATATAAAATTTAACTTGGTGAGAAAAAAAGTTTGGGAAATATTTTTTTAGGAGTGGAAAAAAAACGATAACTAGATTACAAAATTGATTAAATAAAATAAGTGCGCTGAGAAATGAAAGAAAATAATGATCTCCCACAAATAAATTTAAGAAAAAAACATATCGGAAAAATTATCAATATAAAAAAAATTCAAGGGTTAGTTGATAAACAGTATCAATATAAGGACCTTTTTTCATAATCAGTATCAACATAATCAATAATAAGTAATCAATACCAAAATATTAACTTTTTTTCTACGATCGGTACTAAGTCGCCTGAAAATCTAATCTGAACCTACTTGAAAAAGTCCAAAAAGCCATCATTGCAGTAAAATCTCCACTCACCCACTTCCAAAATCTCTCTCTTAGATGAAAACGACTTTAAAGTAGAAAAAAAATAGAGTAAGAAGGCGACTTGGTATCTATCGTAGAAAAAAGTTAATATTTTGGTAGTGATTACTAATTATTGATTATGTTGGTATTGATTATAAAAAGATGACTAAAGTTGGTGGTTTTTATCAATTTACCCAAAATTCAATATGGGGGAATTTTTTTTATTGAAAATTAGTACATCACAGGGAAAATATAGAAATTATAATAATTGAAAGTCACATGTGCAAATAATGTGAAAAATTTGAGAAAAAAAGATAAATCGTAACAAAGAGAACTCAGTTTAAGAAAATAAGCGATTCTGTTGTACGACACTGTTTTTCGTGTTTTCTTAGTAAAAAGTGACTACTTTTTGGTTAATAGTGACCAATTTGGGGGGAAAAAAGACCTTAAGTTATAAAAAGTGGTCATTATTTTACCAAAAAATGGTTAATTTTTCATATGTAGGTACGGCGGCCATGCAATAGCATTTGCGTAAAAAAATATACGAAAAAATGAGTACAAGAGAAATGACAATAAGAATGTCGATAAACTATAAAAGTAAAAAATGTTAGGAAAACACGATGAAGTTTACTTTTTAGAGAAAATGGTTTTCCTAAGTTGGGCAAAAAAATGACGTCAAAATCATTAGTCGGGAGGGTAACATCGAAAATTTGATTGTTTTGGCCAAAATAATATTTTTCCCGCAAAAATTCGTAAATCATGTAACATTTTTATAATTAAATAGTAATAAAGGTATATTTTGAAAGAAACAAATAAACTTAAAATGATTCAAAGTACTAATTATATCAACAAAGTTAACTTTCAGTTACGGTATCACATCAAAAGAACTCTACAGTTAAGCGTGCTCAGGTGAGAGTAGTGTTGGGATGGGTGACCTCCTGGGAAGCCTCTTTGATGCGCGCGAATGCATGACCGGTGAAACCAAAGAACGTTTAAATGAGTCGAGTTAACTAGCGAAACCAGTACCGAGATTGTCACAATTCCATATATGATAAAATATCGATCCTGAAAAAAAAATTATTTAAAATTTTATTTATTTAATTTCATACATATTTTTTTTGCCACGGGAATTATTTTTTGGCCACAGGAGTTATTGGTCACGAGAGAATCCGTGGCCAAAAACTTAATAATAGCCACGTTCTTGCTTTCCCCGTGGCTATCTCTTTGCCACGACCACTTGCGTCACGGAAGGTATTCCCGTGGCCAAATGATTTAGCCACGGAAATTTAACACTTGCGCCACGAATTTAGCCGTGGCCCAAGTGCTCATTTGTAGTAGTGGGTACACAACGTCGGATGACTTGATCTTGACACATTTTCCATAGATATGGGTCATCCCATATATAGAATCTAGAATCGGACTTGATCTTATTTCTTTGACTCGATGAGAGTGAGGTGGGAAACTTCTTGGTTACCATGTAATTGACAAGGTTGGCATACCAAGACTCAACGGCCTTCATGGAATATAGAGATTCATGTGGTAAGTTACCGTCAACTACGCTCATGGTCTTCACGAGATCTTCATTGATGTGAAGCCTACTCAAATGGTCGGCTACCACATTAGCACTCCCTTGCTTGTCTTTTATCTGTATGTCAAACTCGCTCAACAAAAGCACCCATCTCATGAGCCTTGCCTTGGTGTCTTTCTTGTCTACAAGTTGCCTTATAGACTTGTGATCGGTATAGATAATGACCTTGGCACCCAAGAGATAAGCCTGAAATTTTTCAATGGCATACACCACCGCTAAAAATTCCTTTTCCGTGACGGTGTAGTTCCGTTGAGCATCATTCAAGAGTGAAGAGGCATATTGTATCACATGAGCAATATTCCCTTCCCTTTGGCCTAAAATCATGCCAAGGGCATACTCACTAGCATCGGTCATGATTTCAAACGGGAGGTCCCATTTTGGAGCTTGAATTATCGGGGCCGTTACAAGCTTTTCCTTCAAGTTATCGAATGCCAACCTACAAGCATCATCAAAAACAAACTCCACATCCTTGTGCAAAAGCTTGCACAAGGGGTAAGCAATCTTGGAAAAGTCTTTAATAAATCGGCGGTAGAAGCCCGCGTGTCCTAGGAATGACCTTATCTCCCAAGTATTAGTAGGATATGGCAAGGTTTTTATCACTTCAACCTTAGCCACATCCACCTCAATCCCTCTCTTTGAGACTATGTGTCCTAACACGATGCCGCTTTTAACCATAAAGTGACATTTTTCGTAGTTCAACACAAGGTGTGACTCCATGCATCGTGATAGGACCATAGTTAGGTGGTCCAAACAAGCTTCAAAACTATCTCCATGGACGGTGAAGTCATCCATGAAGACCTCTAAGACTCTTTCAACAAGATCCGAGAAAAGACTCACCATGCATCGTTGAAATATACCCGGAGCATTACACAAACCGAAGGGCATCCTTCGGTATGCATATGTTCCGAAAGGGCATGTGAATGTTGTCTTTGATTGATCCTCCGGACGTATGGGAATTTGAAAGTATCCGGAGTATCCGTCCAAGAAACAATAAAATTCATTTCCCCCTAGCCTCTCTAGCATTTGGTCTAGAAAGGGTAGAGGAAAATGATCTTTGAAAGTCACGGCATTTAGGCGGCGGTAATCGATGCAAACTCTCCAACCGGTTTGAATCCGGGTGGGAATTAAAGCTCCTTCTTTGCCCTCGATTACCGTCACACCACCCTTTTTAGATACACATTGAGTGGGGCTTACCCATTGAGAGTCACTAATTGGGTAGATGATTCCCATTTGGAGTAGCTTGATGATCTCTTCCTTCACCACCTCCATCATTGGTGGGTTCAATCTTCTTTGCGGTTGCCGAACCGGCTTTGCTTCCCCTTCCAAACGTATCTTGTGCATGCAAACACTTGGGCTTATCCCTTTGAGATCTGCAATGCTCCACCCGAAAGCTTCCTTGTACTTGTGCAAAACATCCACCAATATCCTTTCTTGATCACTCTCAAGTTGGTTTGAAATTATGAGGGGTAGAGTGTTGTTTGCCCCAAGAAAGACGTATTTCAAGTGGGCGGGAGTGGTTTTAGATTGGGGTTGGGTGGTTTAATGATGGATGGAAGTGGACTTTCATGGGAGGCCTCTAGGGGAAGAAATTTGGATGGGTTGTCATAAGAATAGGAAGAAAAACACGATTTGGTTGAGCTGGGAATTGCGCAGGCTGCGCAGGATTACGCAGGATGCGCATTGGGCTTGCGCAGGCTGCGCCTGTGCTCGACATTTCTTCCTCAATTTATTGCACTTCTTTTTCCTCCTTTGATTCTTCTAGTGGTTCTTCCTTTTCCAATGCTTCTATATTTTCATGCACATCATGAGACAACAAAAACCGCAACCCTTCCTTCTCGACATTGTTAGTGAGGGCTACCTCAAGTGGGTCCCTTTGACTAATTTGGTAAACTCGATTTGCCAAATGTTCAATTTTATCAAGAAAGTAACAACAACTCAAATCATCGGTCTTTTTCATCGTCTCATACACTTTGTATTTCAAAACTTTCCCTTCAAATTCCATGGTCAAAGTTCCATCATACATGTCAAGTTTGGTTTTGGAGGTTCTCATGAAAGGCCTCCCTAACAAGAGGGGTGTAGCCTTTGAGTCCGGTTCCATGTCCAAAACATAAAAATCGGCCGGAAATAAGAACTTATCAACTTCTACCAACACATCCTCTACAAGGCCCTTGGGGTGAATTGTGGAACGGTCCGCCAATTGTATCACAACATTGGTCCTAGACAAGGGAGGCAATTCTAAGGTCTCATATATGGAATACGGCATGACATTAATAGAGGACCCCGAATCTAGCATAGCTCTAGCAAAAGCTTTGCCTCCAATTGAGCACGGTATAGTTAGCATGCCCGAATCATCGCACTTTTTGGGAAGGTTTTGTTTGAAAATTGCCGAGACATGCCTACTAACCGTGACTCTTTCAACTCCTTTCCTTGGCATACCTAGGAACGGTGTTAATGATAGTAAAAAGAGGGATGTTGACCTCACATTTCCTAAAAGTCTCATAAAGATCGGTGTGTTTATCAAACTTCTTGGGACTTGTGAGGGCACTTGGAAATGGTACCTCCGGTTCATACTCTTTTTCAATCTCTTTGAGTTGATCCTTTGTGTTGGTGCTTCCTTCCTTTCCTTTGTCAATGCTCCAAGGACTCTTTTCTTTTTCCTCATTAGCTTTTGAAGATGATCCTTTCTCTTGTTCAACCACAAGCTCTTCTTCAATTTGCTCTTCAATGTCAATAACCCTTTCTTGTGACTTGCCCCTTCTCTTGTTCTTGGGAGGGGATTCTAAAGATCTCCCCTTCCTCAATGTCATAGCACTAGCATTCTCTCTAGGAGGAAATGTAGTGGAGGGAATAGAAGTTGAGGTCCTTTGATTTTTCTTGGCAAGTTCTTGGGCAATTTGGCCAAGTTGGACTTCAAGGTTGGCAACCTTGGCATCACTAACACTCTTGTCGACATTAATCTTGTCAAGCCTCTTGTTCGTTTTGACTTGCTCTTGCAAAATGTTCTTAAGCAAGTCTTGAACACTTGGTTCTTTTTGAGAATTATTGTTGTTACCTTGATTGCCAAATTGGGATGATTGACCTTGGTTTTGGTTTATACCTTGGTTGTTGAAATTCCCATTCCTATTCCTTCTTGATTGAAATTCCCATTCCTATTTCTTTGAGAGTTTGAACCTTGACCTTGTCGGGAATTTTGGTTCCTCAAGTGGTTGAATTGACCATTCACAAAGCTCTTTGAGGTGTCACCACCCCAACCAAGTCTAAGATTGTCTCTACTCCCAACATTGTAATTGTTGCCACTAGGGTCATAATTGTAGTATCCTCCTCCGGAAGGATTCCTAGCATTGTAATTCCCATACCCCATTGCACTTACATTCTGCACTCCAATTCCTTCTTCAATCATGATGGGGCAATTTTCCTCCAAATGAGGACCTTGACAATAGTTGCATTCCACTTGATTCCCTTTTTTCCCATCCTTGTTTGGATTGTTCACTATCATAGTCTTCACTAAGTGAGTCAAATCATTCACACTTTGCTTAAGGTTTTGATTGGATGAAGAAGAGGTTCCCATTGAAGAAGTATTCCTTGTTCCCCTTTGAGTTCTTCCATAATTCCTCGTAGTAGAGGCAAGTCTCTCAATGATTTCCTTGGCCTCCGCTATAGAAAAATTTTCCAACCCTCCTCCGGTAGCGGAATTGACCATTCTTTGATCATCTTGGCCCAACCCTTCATAGAAGTTCACAAGAAGATCATCATCGCTCAACCCGTGGTATGGGCATTGAGCTACCAACTTTTTGAACCTCTCCCAATACTCATACATGGTTTCACCATTGAGGTCTTGTTCTATGGTAGTAATGGCCTTCTTAGCGCGGTTGTGACGGGCATCAGGGTAGTACTTATCAAGAAAAGCCACCTTCATTTCCTTCCAAGTTCTTATAGATCCCGGATCAAGATAAAAGAGACAATCTTTGGCCGAATCCAACAAAGAAAATGGGAAGGCCCATAATTTGAATTGATCCTCCGTCACCCCATTCGGAATAGCACCTTCACACATCATGTGAAATTCCTAAAGGTGACGGTTTGGGTCACCCCGCATGGCCATGGAACTTAGGCAAGTTATGGATAAAGAAGACTTTGAGTTCGAAATTTGCATTGGCTCCTAGAGGGGGGTAGGTGATACACAAGGGTTGCTCATCATAATTCCTTGCTCGTATCTCCCGGATGGTTCTCGTGTCATTCGCCATAGGGGGATACTCTACTTCAATCGGATTTACTTCAATAGGTTCTTCTAAAGGTGCTTCTAAGGGTGCTTCTTCTACTCGATGTTCTCTTTGTGCTCAACCACGAATATGCTCTAAAAGCGTCCTCTTCCACGGGGGTTGATGAAGGAAATGTAGATCTATATACATACTAACATACTCATATATGTTAAAATTAATTTGTCATAAAATTAAAGGTGGATTTTATGCATGCAAACTTTAATAAAAGAAGATAAAAAAAACATTTTCTCACCATAATAATTTCGGTCATATTGGGCACCAACAAGATCTCCTTCTTGTTAGTTCTTGAGCTTTCCAATAATGGATGAACATACAAAAATCCCAAAGTAGAGATTCTCCAATTAGTAGCACCCAAGGCAATCCCTTAATCCCACAAACTAACATGTACTAGATGTTTATATTGTGGTTTACCTTAAATTTGATTACTAATACTCATATATTACTTTGATAAAATTAGTAATCTTACATGAACAATTTGGATTAAAATCTCATCTTTTTGATGAAGATTAAAGAGAGAGAAGAGAGAATATTCATGAACACTTGCATGTTAATTGAATGGTAGTGTAAGAATAAAAGAAAAGAACCAACAACCCATAAAGAGAGGGAGTGTCACGGTTTTTGGAGCCTCAAATGGCATCATTTCTTTTCCTTTTACTCTTCTCAAAAATAGTAGGTGTGTAAGATGTGTAAGACTAGTTGTAGGTAGGCATCATTATGTTTATTTTATCAATTAAAATAAAACAACCAAAACCCACTAACACACCCTCCATTTTCGGTCCATTACTTAAAATGGACTACCATTTTATTTTGTCAATTTGTCATTTGTCACACAATATGTCACATGTAGTATGATACATGTTATTAATCAATTTAATGCATATTTATCACATAAATATCATTTCATGAATTAATTAAATTACATACAACAAATTGACAAGTGATACTTGATCACATAAATAAAATGGGTCATATAGTTATAATTCACAACTTCTTGTAATTATAATTAACCATTCATTCTTATCTTTATTGTTTCTCAAACAATAAATAATTTTAGCAACAAATCATTTTATTACTAAAATGAATCTTATTTAATCCCATTACAATAAGATATCAATATTCTCTCTCACAAATCGAATTGTTCAATTTTAAGGAATTAATTAATCTGTATCGGTATACAACTAATTAACCTTTTCAATTAAGGGAATCGTCCTTTAGGTGTGACCTCAAGGGATCAACTGATCACCACCGTCGCACGACAGTAATGTCAAACTCTAGCCAGCCAATCATTACCGATATGTGTGGACCAGTTGACTATATATGTAATGTATCATCCCTTCCGTATTCTTGAAATGAGATTTAATAATGATATTTAAATCATATGATCGCACTATTGTTGAGGACACATTTCCCAACAATCTCCCACTTGTCCTCGACAAGTGTGCGTCACCAATTCTCTTGTCCTATTACTATCTCCCACTCAATGCAAGGTGTCTTTCGGGTCGTACTTGCAAGTGATCATATCGAGAGTGGTTTCCTCGATCCGGAGAATAAGCGATTGACCGGATTTATCCACTCGGATACCTTCCGAGCGTGGCCACGCATTTCCGATTAATTACTCCTCGAGTGGCCCCGAGATATTGTTTTAACCCGACAAGGGGGGGACAATTCCTATCGCACTTATTCCCTTCGACTAGCCACACCATCATAACCCAAAATATGCCCATTTGACCCCATTTACGAAGGTCGTAGTAACACAAATCAAAGTTAATCGAAATCGTGCCATCTTAGGCGACAGTCTTTAGTCAAAAGAATTGACTCATTAGAATACTATAGTAGCTCTCGCCACGACCAGGCTTTATAAATTTGCCAGAACTCTATAAGCGGTCTCTGCCCGACAAAGTGTTCCTAACAGTACGCCTATGTGATCGACTAGTCATCTCACATGACTCTATGGCACTTGAACTTGCCATCAATCGCATCACACTCTAGTCACTTCGAGACGTCACCTCATACAAGTGACTATGGGCGAATACAATGCTAATCCGTGTTCACTTTAACGGGGTTCAATTGTCTCTACAACCCGTTTGGATGTAACAAAGTATAATAAAAGAGTTTTAAAGTAAAACTCGAACGACAAATGCGATTATCACATATGAATAGTCAATGCCTGATTACTATTTCATGTTCTATAATCTAATTTGATCTTGTACGTAGTTGTTCATTTCAATTCAATTGAAATGACATGACTCATCACGTTTAGCCTTTGAGAAGGCTTTGGTCAGTAGGTTTTATCAATTTCTTGTACCTTACTTAACCTCACTACATACTCATTTTCCTTTGTAATGTATACATTTGCATTACAAAACTTTCTGAGTACGTGTCGAGATCCAATCAAGACATAGGCCCTCTAGCCTAAGAATAGCTCCCACTGTTTTCACAGTGTGCGGGGCTCATCCTTCTTGCACATCTCATGATCGCAAGTGTACTCAATTTCCGTTATAAATATCTCTCATTGTTCTTTATTACCTAGAACGATTCTAGAAAATCTACTTCTTAATAAACATTGCCACAATGGTATCTTATCCATCCTAATGTGTTTTGATTATGGTTTTGTCGGAAACCATGTGCAATCTCAATTGTCAATTGTCGCTTGTGTAACACCCTTACACAATATTGCATCATAAACACTTTGCATCATAGCCTTAATGCTTCTGCAAGCACTTAAGGGTAATCTTTATAGCTTACTTGGTAAAGATTACTTAAATTCGATTTTGAAAACAATTCATCATACTCAAAGCATATGAAGTGTTATACATCATTTATTTTTAATTGATTCGGCAGCGGAAGCAAATGAAATCAATCAAATATATTCAATTTAATTGAACTAGTCATGAATCTTATCAACATAAGACTTCTTAATGACGCTAATATCATGTGGATTTATCTTCATAAATCCGGATATTCAAGATGTATTATAATACTCCAAAAGTCTTAAATCATTCTCAATGATCAATATGTCATCCACATATCGGACTAATTAAAAATTCCGTAACTCCCACTAAACTCCATGTATAAACACAACTTCTCGACTTATCGAGAAATGTTTTATCACATGATCAAAATGTTGATTCCAACTCATTGATGTCCTACTTAAGATTCTCTCTTAAGTTTCACATTATCTTAGGATTGCAAGAATCTATAAAACTCATGACATGTATTGAATACATTCCTTCTATTGAAGAAGTGGGTTTTAGATTCACTTGCCGTGTATTTTATAATAATGAAACACAATCCCTAAGAAGATCCAAATAGACTTAAGCATTTCAACTGGTGCAAAACCCTTTGCAACCAATCAAACCTTGAAATTTCTCTTTATTAGTGCAAAAACCCTTTGCAACTAATCAAGCCTTTAATATTGGATTTTCATGGCTCTAAGCCTTATATTGAGTTGCGACTTAAACACTCTTATGTAAGTCATTTGTTGATTACTTTCCATAAGCAATCAACTTGAATCAAACAATTTCTTTTGTAAGTTATAAGCTCTTTACTTTCTTAAAAGTAGCATGAATTCATCATTTTTAACAAGTGACGAATTTAACCTCCTAGGTTCAAAAAGAAACAATGTCTTACACAAAATGTCTCATGTAGCCAAGAAAGACCAGTTTCTTGCGACATAACATTCTCTGTGGCATTCTTTGTGGCTCTTGAATAATTTCTCCCACTCTGTCTTCTAGAAATAAACTTGTATTTTAGAAAGACAGCTTCACGAGCCGCAAACCCGTCGTACTCGTGATAATTGAAGAGGGAAAAATGAGCATTTGTTTCTTGTGAAAACTTACAAACATGGTACTTTTACCATTTCATATCTTATATGATTCGATTTAGTGGAAAAATAATTTAGACAAAACGATAAAATCCCCAAAAGGATCAAGTAACTCAAAGTAACTTGATCGAAGTCCAAACCTTATCGAATAGCGTTTGATTTCTTATCCATCCACACATTATTTCATAATGCGTGCTAAGAGAGATTAACTTGTGATACTATATCACATTTCCTTGGCTTATATCAAAGTCTTCACTTTGATAATCCCATCACGACTAAATCGTGATTCCTTGAACTCTTGAACTTCTTCAAAGATTTCTCTATTTACCTTATTAAGTGAACACACTAGCGTCAACTTAAATCGTTGGTAAAAGAGAATGATCAACCTATTATGGATCAATGATTTATAACCTCGATCTCCTTTTCAACCAAAAGGCACGAGACATCTTGCTTTGAATACAAGATACGCATATACCATTAACAATATAATGGTTTCAAGAGTACTCGTTAACTCTTTGCGTTCATTATTCCAAAATTTTAAGGTTTAATCTTGGGTTACCAACTTGAGTCTAGCATCATCTTCATGATATATTATTCTAGTTTGGTTTAGAATATAATCACCTTGATGATGGGCTAGCCATACATCAAATTATGGTGTATAGGGTCACAAAAGTGAAACCTCTTTTGTATCTATAACAAATTGTATTCTTATTTAGAGTTTATGTACTTAATAGTCACAATTAAGTACAACACCAAACCCGAAAACTAGATTTAGTACACAATGACTCTATCTCTTGACTTCATTGTTGCTAGTCGTCATATTCTAATCATCCTATGTATCAAACATAATGATGAAAACCACCACCGGTTTCTAATATTGACGAAGTAATACTAGCAAAATTTATGTTTAATCAAATAAACATTTAACGAAGAAGGTCCCATTAGATGTCCTACAACTAACTTGTTGATTCTTCAATAATTTGGGATAGTTTCCTTTCTTGTGTCCAACATTAAGGACAATGGAAACTTTATCGGTCGGAATTGATAGGTTTAGTATCGTTATTCTCAACAACTTTACCTTTAACATTACCTTGTATCAATTCCATTTACTTCTTGAACCTCGTCCTCATCTTAACAGTTTAAGAGAATGCTCCCACTTATTTCAATGAGTCTTTGCTTTGAGAAGCAAAATTGAATTCACGAAGATCACTCTTCATTTGTTCGTTTTAGTCTAAAAACTTTCATTGAAGTGGTTGCGTTATTTTGGTCAATTACGAATTCTGGACAAAACTAATTACCAAAACAATTTATCGCTTCAAGGTACTTAATTCATTTAAGTACATGAAAAACAATCCATTGTAAGTAGATGTGTTAGTCAAGAATCAAAAACCTGTTTGATAATGAATAACTTTAATCTATACTCTTTACAAGAGATCCTTAGCAATGGTTCATATGAGGTTTTATAAGCAAATTCAAATTTTGTCTTTAGTTACGATGTTTTAATGGAGATTTGTATCAAAATCGAAATGATATCGTATATGAATTGTGGTAAAGAAATAGAACAATATAATTACGGAATAGTGGAAACAAAACATTTATCGTTATATTAATACTTGTAAATAACAAGTAAAGCATTTACATAGTGACCTCTACCCAACTATGATAAATGATTCCAAGACCCAAATTCATATCGACTTAGGCACGGGGTAGCCGATGCAACCTTCATCAATATAACTCGGTAGATTAACTTTTTAATCGATTCTACTTTTAGAACTCTTGGTCGATAAAATTACTCTAATGTTTATCTATAGCCCAAAACACATCAACAAGGGCACGGGTAGCCGATGAAACCCTTATCAATAACTTTTGTTGAGTTCAATCCAAATTTCGAATAAATGTGTCCATTATCCAAACCCACATTAACTTAGGCACGGGGTAGCCGATGCAACCTTCATCAACATGAATTCGGTGGATAGACATTTATCACCCACTTCCCCTACGTAACAAGGTTTGTACCCCGGGGTAGCCGAGCGCACTCCCTCGCGAAATAGGTTTTCATGGTTTCTACTATTTGGTAAGGCTATGTCTCAATTAATTGTTTTAGCGAGAGGTCATGTCAATTTATTATCTATCACGTTTTAAGTGAACTAAAGCGGTGAACTACGATAATTCGAATTGACACGGTCGATAAACTCGATAAAATAAGGATGCATGTTTAGTTATGGCGATTTAGCGATGCATGTGACATAAAATAAAATGCAAGCATAAAATAAATAAATCCTAGTATGGCCTTTCCTAAAATAAAAAAACTATTTAACTATTACAAATTCGGAAACCAACTCCATTGGTCCCTTGAACTTCGGTTGTGGCACGCATCTCGAGGTAACACCGTCTTTATGTATCGCCATTCTTGAAGAAATCCGTCTTTGGGAACTCCGGAATGAATAAAATTACATAATAAATTACATAATTTCCTATTATACATTTGTAACTAAAATAAAATAAATCTATTAAATTACAAAACGGTGATACGAGATCACAATAAAAATTACAACCGAATTGATATTCCCATACATTTCGGGAAATACCAATTAAAAACTAAGGCCATACTAAGTAAAATTACATAATTCAAAATTACATAAATTAAAATTATGACAATCATAAAGAAAATGCAGCATTATAATATGTATAAACATGCTCAATTTTATGCTAAATCGCCTTTAATTAGCCAATATCGTATATTACTTGGTTTTTACGGATTTGCGTGATTTCAACATTTTATAATCACAAAAATTACATAAATTCATATTTATGCATAAGTTAATTACCCTAACCTCTTAGGACTCAAAATTTAGTCTTCACTAATAATTTGACCATAATTAACCCATATTTTATAAAATTGTTCATAAATGGACCAAAAATTACAAAAATAAGCTATAAACTTCAAATAAATCACAAAATTTCAAATTTAAATTCATGAACATTATGGAAAAATACCATGACACTCATAATGTTCAAAAACTTAGGTTAAAAATTTCGAAATTTTTCCGGAAAAACAATGTTGCGGTTTATCGGTTTTAACTAAAATAATCATAAAATCATGGAAAAAATATATTCATTAACTTTTCAATTTTAGATCTGAAAAAGATAATAAAATGCAACATTAGACGTTTTTCCCAAGTCATAGATTATGTTTTATTAATTTTTTCACTAATAATGTCACTATTTATGCTATTTTTCTTCAAAAATCCATAAATCATGAAAAATGACTTCTTTATAGTCAATTATTTTACACACATCTTGTAAAATTGCATGTGACAACATATTAGTTTTCTATGACCAGATTCGAAATTTAACTCATATTAACCTATTTTTCACTTAAATCCGAGTTTAATAATGAAAAATCCATTTTTCGAGCATAACAAGTCCAAAAATTATGAAAATTTACAGGTTATCTCAAAATAATATATATGACAACATATCCAAAAATCAATGGAAAATTCGAAGTATAGCTAATTTTAGACCAAAAATGACATTTTTACTCATAAAATCACATTTAAATGCCATTATAGTAAATTATGAACAATAAAAATCCGTAAAATTAACCAAAATATCCTAAAACATTTTAGGACCAGAAATATTAACATGCATGGATTAATTTCGTGATATCTCATAATAACACAAATTTTACAAGTTTTATTTGTTATTCTTATAACTCGGAAAAACTTTTAACCGATTTGCATGCAAACAACCGTGGCTCATGATACCGATTGAAGGAAATGTAGATCTATATACATACTAACATACTCATATATGTTAAAATTAATTTGTCATAAAATTAAAGGTGGATTTTATGCATGCAAACTTTAATAAAAGAAGATAAAAAAACATTTTCTCACCATAATAATTTCGGTCATATTGGGCACCAACAAGATCTCCTTCTTGTTAGTTCTTGAGCTTTCCAATAATGGATGAACATACAAAAATCCCAAAGTAGAGATTCTCCAATTAGTAGCACCCAAGACAATCCCTTAATCCCACAAACTAACATGTACTAGATGTTTATATTGTGGTTTACCTTAAATTTGATTACTAATACTCATATATTACTTTGATAAAATTAGTAATCTTACATGAACAATTTGGATTAAAATCTCATCTTTTTGATGAAGATTAAAGAGAGAGAATAGAGAATATTCATGAACACTTGCATGTTAATTGAATGGTAGTGTAAGAATAAAAGAAAAGAACCAACAACCCATAAAGAGAGGGAGTGTCACGGTTTTTGGAGCCTCAAATGGCATCATTTCTTTTCCTTTTACTCTTCTCAAAAATAGTAGGTGTGTAAGATGTGTAAGACTAGTTGTAGGTAGGCATCATTATGTTTATTTTATCAATTAAAATAAAACAACCAAAACCCACTAACACACCCTCCATTTTCGGTCCATTACTTAAAATGGACTACCATTTTATTTTGTCAATTTGTCATTTGTCACACAATATGTCACATGTAGTATGATACATGTTATTAATCAATTTAATGCATATTTATCACATAAATATCATTTCATGAATTAATTAAATTACATACAACAAATTGACAAGTGATACTTGATCACATAAATAAAATGGGTCATATAGTTATAATTCACAACTTCTTGTAATTATAATTAACCATTCATTCTTATCTTTATTGTTTCTCAAACAATAAATAATTTTAGCAACAAATCATTTTATTACTAAAATGAATCTTATTTAATCCCATTACAATAAGATATCAATATTCTCTCTCACAAATCGAATTGTTCAATTTTAAGGAATTAATTAATCTGTATCGGTATACAACTAATTAACCTTTTCAATTAAGGGAATCGTCCTTTAGGTGTGACCTCAAGGGATCAACTGATCACCACCGTCGCACGACAGTAATGTCAAACTCTAGCCAGCCAATCATTACCGATATGTGTGGACCAGACGACTATATATGTAATGTATCATCCCTTCCGTATTCTTGAAATGAGATTTAATAATGATATTTAAATCATATGATCGCACTATTGTTAAGGACACATTTCCCAACAGTTGATTCACCGTGTTGTGGAGAACTAAACATAAACCTTCGCACTACACACACAAGTTAGAACTTCCACTTACTTATCCAAAACAAGGAGAAGAGAAATAAAAACTAACATGCAATTTAACAATCTAACCTTTAGCTATGTTGCCCTTCCCCGGCAACGGCGCCAAAATTTGATAGCAATAAACTAGGTGTCGTAATATACTAGAATTAACCTATCAAATTAACAATTTATAAACCAAACTCAACTCTACACTATGCAATTAAGAATAGTAGTAAAGGGAAGTAAGGGTCGAACCCAAGAGAAGGGATTTAAGACTAAAAACTTGAATTAAGACTAATTAAGATGGACAAAGCACAAGACTATAAACAAACAATGGTTATCAACAATGAACAACAATACAGAGACATATATGGAGAATTGGCATGGAGAAAACAGGTAACAAAATCAAGGAGATGTGAGTTTTCCTATGAGACAAGGTAACAAACACTTGGTATGCAAGTAACAATTATAAGAGGTGAATACTTGGTATAATCCTACAAGTTCCAACTTTTCTCAAAGCAAGACTCTTTTCTCTCCATTTTCATTTACCCAACAACAATCCTCAAGCAAGTGATTACCACTATCTAAGCCAACAATGATAATCCTACTTAGACTACAAATTCTAACATTAAAACCATGTAGGAATTGTAACCACGAGCATGAAGAACAAAACCAAGAGGAAAGTAAATGGGATATCACAAAGATATGTTTAAACCAACAAACCCAATGATATAATCAATTTCTACTCACAAAGGTTGATACTTTAAACCAAGATATCAAAAATCATGAGATGCTTCAACAAGTTATCACAAAAGCAAGAAACTTTGCAATAAACAAGCAATAGATGAACATTAAAGAGGCAAGGGTAATTACTTCTCACAACAAAACATTCATCATGTCATTAAAACTTAGAAATTGAAATAAATGAAAGAGTAGAGATTAAGGAGTCAATACAATGATAAAGATGAAAGCTTGCAATGGATTACACCAAGTAGGGAAGTATTTAGCCTTCCATAGTCTTCATAAAACCCAAAAACAAAGAAAGATTACAACTTGAATGGAAAATAGTCTTCTAAATTATTACAAGATTAAAACCCTCAAAATGAGATTAGATGAGATGAAAGGATGGTAGGTGAATGCTTTAGGTCTTCAAACTCTCGGGTATTTATAGGGCTTCACGAAAACCTAGAAAGATTTCCACTTAAGAAGCCCAAAAAGAAGATTAGAAAACCCGCATAGCAGAGCTGCGCAGGCTGCGCAAACACTGTTCTTGTCTGCGCAATAGTGCGCACCTGCGCACCGTGTTTGCGCAGGCTGCGCACAGGCTCGCATTTTTGGACTTCTATTTTCCACGAGCTAGACCTCTTCAATTGCCTTCATTTCTTCTAGTCTTCATTCCTACTTCTCCCAACTGGTTTTCGGGTTACAAGTGATCCTCTTGTGCCTTGTCTTGACCTTTGAAAGGTGCTCTATTGCCGCTCGGGTTCCATGCATTAAGGATTGAGTGCCCAACCGAGTTAAAGTGCACAAGTTACCACCACATAACCCATTGCCAAATGTTAGGAAAAGTGTACCAAAAGACCCATATTAAAAGACACGAGGGTGATAAAATCACCCTCTTAGACCGACACAATACATTACTATCATGGACCCATTTTGGGTAATTAATTTCAAAGTCGACCCATTTCGTTAAATAATTAGTCAAAATCGCCTATTTTAGCAAAAAAATCCTTATAGTCCATAGACCAGGTATGTATTGGTTAGTCGATGTCTTACTCGGGTTGGTTTTTTTCCTTGTCAGATTTTATCGGCTTCGCCTCGGGTTATGTTGAATCAGACCGGGTCGGTTTCGTGTGCTGTGATTTTTTAATATTTTCGGGTGTTAGACAGGTCCAATATCGGGTGAGTCGGATCAGTTTTGTCGACTCGGTTAGGGTTTTGCCAGGTCTACATGGTATCCAATTCAACCACTAGCCATGCTACTTTGCAGTTACGTACAATCAATGCACTGCATTTTGTTTGATATTACAACTCGGGCTATAGCCCTAGTAGCCACAGCCTGATTCTGCCCTTGCATTAGCCCTGAGGCAACCCAAGTACACTGATAACAAATTATAGGTTCTTTCTCAATTTTTTTTCAGCGAACTATTATAAGTAGCTTTCACATGTATCTTGAACAAGACCCATCACGCTTGTACCTATCACTGACGAACCAAGCATTCATGGTGCCATGAGAAACCTTTTTTGATAGGCATAACCCCTGCAATCGGGTGTGGTTTAAGCTCTGTCTCCTTAGGGAGCATGTCAGATACAACTCCAATAATAGAGCAAGTAATGGCTTCCACTTCTTCAAAACCTTGCTTCAAAAAGAGAGACCTCCACAAGGAGCCTCCAAGCATTCTCCTCCAATGCCTCCTCAAAGTCCTTTTTCCTCTTCGTTACCATGTCCATGTGTCCACTTATCTCCCATGCTGCTGGCCTGGATTCACTTGGGTGACTAGAAGCTCAGAGCTTACCTCACCCAAGGCTTGTTTCCAGCGTAACACTGGATTCAACATTGACAGAGAGAGCATGTCCGTAGTTAGTCACGTGAAATAGACAAGAAACTGAGTATTCCGAAAGAATTATGGGAAAGCTAATTAATTTCAACAGTCATACCTTTGTGCGGTGTCAAATGGACAGTCAAGAATTTGGGTATGGATTATGTAACCGATACTTAATTACTTATCAATCCAATACTGCTACTAAAATAGACGACACCAAAGGAGGTTGACATGACAAAAATGAAGCAATATAAGTGTAGTTTCTTAAGCATTTATGGTGGTTTTAAACAATTCGAAGCTTTATTCTAAAAGCTTAATTACTTATCAATCCAATCTGCCTTTCAGAATCGGCAATGAGGAGATTCTAAGGAATGTTAGTGTCTTGGAGGACTCTCGAAGGCCAGACCCCTGACTGGATACTGCACGAGTTCAAATATATTCACCCCGTGAGTAATAGTAGTGAGTTTCTTGGTAGGCGCCTTCTCAATGGGAAATGGTGTAGCCAAGCTGTTAAAGAAAAAACAGAAATTATTTTCTTGGCCAAAGCAGTAATGGAATCCAAACAAGGGCCTACAAAGTACCTGGATATGGAGATGGTTGATGGTAGCAAATGCACCCAAGCTGTTGTAAAGACTTGGGGCTTCTACGGCCATGTAAAGAGCAAGCAAGAAGCTCTCAAGGCCAATCGTTTGAGGCAAGCACTTAAATATGCATGGGATTCAAGACAACATATGCATATTCAATAGAACTGACCTGTTAGATGAAATATAAAACCCGGCCAAGATTAGTCTTATACCATCTGTGTCTACAAGTAAAAACTTTGCTTTGTGTTGTTCGAGAAAAATAGAAAGATTTACATCCACAAGAAAAGCAAACCAGGAAGTCTACTCAAGTACAATAAGAAGAAATAATAGAGCAGCAAAAGTGAAATAATACCTTAGTTTTCACAGGCTGTGACATCATAGCAAAAGAGACCCTTTTCCATCCTATCCTCCAGGGGCGGATCGGGGTCGGGTGGGGGGGGGGGGGGGGGGCATGTGCCCTCACGTTAGGGGAGAGAAAAAAAAAACTGGAAAAATGAGAGAGAGACTGCGATAAACACAACCCAAACATTGATAAACACAAACACAAACAAAACAATAAGACAATAATCGACTTACCAGTTACCACAATACCACCTCGACGCCCCCACCTGCCGCCGGCCTCCTCCTTGGCTCATCTTTCCTCCCATTTGTCATGGCGCGCGTCACCGTCTGCCTGGACTCCTTCTGCCTCACGGCTCACTCCATCACTCGCGGTAGTCGACTAGTCGGTATGTGTTCTTATAATCTTATTAATTCGATTAATTTGTTGTTGCTTGTTTTGATTAATTCGATTAATTTGTTCTTATTAGTTATTAGTTTGATTAATACGATTAATTTGTTCCCCAAATTCAATTAATTTGTTCTTGTTAGTTTGATTAATTTGTTCCCCAAAACCTAGATCCCAAATTTGTTCTTATTAGTTTGTAAAATTATTCATCTATTTGTGTAATTATTGGCTTGGGTTAGTGTAGATTGATTATTTGGTTAATTATCTCATATTTCTCAAACCTAAAGGCCTAAATCACTCACTTACATACTATTACTTGTGTATTGCTAACAAGTATGAAGTATTGCTTGGTGTATCTTGAATATCTTGTTCGACTAATCAAACGAAACCCTTATAATCAATAATTATATCAAATGACGAATGGGAGATACTCTAGCCTAATCTTCGGCACCAATCTTACTGATGTCATTATTGTGAGCTGTCTGTTTGTGGCATGTTTACTATTTGCTTGATGTAAACTTTCTTTGACAAAATACCGAACAAGGCTGCTATGTTTGATATTGGAGCTGTCTGTTTGTGTGCGTGCGTGTGTGTGTAAATTTCTTTGTACGCGTGCTCTCATATGTACATTTGGTGCTACTGGTTCTGGGAGGTCAATTTTTATTATGGTCAATTTCTGTGTACACTATTTTTTTTGCTGCTAGTGGCTTGTAGCAGTAGGACAATTGTTTGATGTTGCACAGCAAGGCAATTTATGTGCCAAGTTTCCCATAGCTTAATCGCAATCGGAATATGCGGTTTTACCCCCATTAATTTCTCGATCTCATTTTAATGTATAAATGTTGTCCGCAATTTTTTATTTAGTGTGCCCCCCCCCCCCCCCCCGACCTCAAATCTTGGATACGCACTGCTATCCTCCCACCGTCCTAACAGAATACTTATGTAAGATGATTTCCAAAGCTTCATTCATAAATCAGCGAAGCATATAGATAAGCTTATTTTTTTCATTTTCCCAAGCAGAAGAGAGTCAAGAAATGCAACAGGGAGGTCTCTGGCACCAGCGGAAACATCAGTCTTCTCAGGAGCTATCTTGTTCACCGTCTTGTCCGCATACAACAGGAGTTTTGCTTAATGTATAAAATTCAACAAAAAAAAATTATCAACGAGCCATCGTAATTTGAAGTAGTAACACGTTCCCTTGAGCTAAGCATGCACCCATTGATAACCTTTTTCTACAAGCATTGAAGACATGACCATTCTTACCACAATAGTTGCAAATAATGTATTCGGGAAGACCAACGTATTTCCTTCTTCTAAAATCAGTTTTAGGCTTCTGGATGTAACAGTCTGCCTGACTGTTCCATTTGAAGCCCAAACCAGCAACATTGCTACATCTCTCGGTTTGACTCGTGAGAAAGTTTAACACAGTTTGACTTCCTTCCCATTTCTCAGTGATGTTTTTGGCATTCACAAGTTCATTAGTCAAGTCATTGACTCTGGAGAGAAGATGCAAATTCTTTTCTCTTTCCCTTTTGTGTTCATCATTGTTCACACTTTCTATAGACAACCTTTTCTCAACTATGAAGTCATGGGTGTGATTATTGAGTTTAAACACGAGATATCCGATCTTTTCTTTGGACTCCTCATACTTAGATGTCATCTCATCGAGATGTTTGTTTAGATCAACGAATTTTTTTCGGATCTTTGATGGGGGGTAGATCTAGAAGTGCTACACTCTGGCATACCCTTTTGAAGAAAGGTAAGCCTTTCATGAAGAACCTCTATTTCTTTCTTGAGACTAACTACCTCACCTTTTAGACACTCGTTTTCATTAACCAAACACTTAAGTTTCTCATTGGACTCGTCTAAATATTTGTTGGAAGCAACAGTCCCAGACACTGTTTCTCTTAGGTCTATAATCTCAACCACAAGGTCATAGACTTCATTTTCGAGAGCATCTTGGTCCTTTAAAAGATCATCATGTTCCTTGGTTAGTGAGGAAAATTGCATCACCAAGGTAGTGTTGACATTTTCAAGGTCAGAGACGTCCGTGGGGGTCATCTTAAGACGCTCTAATTCTTTAGTCAAATGTGTGTTCAACTTGGTGACTCTTTTAACTTCATCATAAGCCTCAGAGGTGACAGTGACGCTGTCTGTTGCTTTTAGTTCATTTTTAAGGTTAAAGTTCTCTTGGTCAAGAAGCTTACATACTTTCTCTTTGGAGTAAGTTCTAGCCTTGGCCTTTAGATGATTTACCTCATTGTCGGAATCGGATTCGGAATCATCGGGTTTAGCCATGAGGCATCTTAGGTGTTCATTTTTTGAAGTTTTTGAGACTTTGTCCTTAAGATGACTTGTAAGACACATTTTAGCCTCTAGCTCCTCCTCGACGAGTTCCTCATCTTCCTCGGAGTCGGACATTCCCCAAATAGCACTCATGACTCTATGTTTATAGTCTCTTTTAACTTTATCTCGTCTTTCCTTGGATTTGATCTCATCACACTTGGGACATTCCTTAATTTGGTGAGTTTTATCACCGCATTTAAAGCATCCCACGGTGGAATTAGGTCGTTTCTGAGGAAAGCGTTTTTTCGAGTGAATATTAGTGAACCTTTTGTTTCCTTGACCATTGACTATCCCGGCTAGATTCCTTGAGAACATAGCAAAGTCGTCTTCCTCCTCATCTTCTCCATCACTTGGAGAGGATGTGAGGGCGAGACTCTTTCCCTTTGAGGACTCACTAGAATGCTTGTCGAGATTAAACTCATGAGCCATTAGTGATCCCATTAGTTCATGAAGAGATAGGGTTGACAATTCTTTAGCTTCCTCTATGGCGGTAACTTTGGGTTGCCACTTAGAGGTTAGACTACGAAGGATTTTTCGAATGATGTCCTCGGACTCGAAATTCTTTCCTAGACTCTTTAGCTCATTAATAATACAAGAGAAACGAGAAGAAAAGCTATTTATGGACTCGTCCTTTGACATTCTAAATATCTCATATTGTTGCATGAGAAGGTCAATACGGTGTTTTCTAACTTGGGAAGTTCCCTCATAAGCGAGTACAAGAGAGTCCCAAATAGATTTTGCCGTGGGACATCCAGAGATTCGACTAACTTCCCCCTCACCAACACAACGTTGAAGAATCGACATTGCTTTGGAGTTCTTTTCGGCAGGTTTAAAGTCATTTTCATTGTAATCCTTTTCCTCTTTTGTTTTGGTGAAACCGTTTAATATATCGGTTTCCTCAATGACAAGAGGTCTATTTTGGATGATGGTCCAACATTGATAGTCTATACTTTTGATGTAATGTTCCATTTTGAGTTTCTACCATCCAAAATTCGCACCGGTAAAGACCGGGATCTTGGAGTGTTTCTCGGAATCCATTACCCACGAATCAAACTCTTAAGGCGATTAGCCTCGATCAAGAGCACGAGGCTCTGATACCAATTGAAGAGTTTATGGATTCAAGTACCTAAGAGGGGGAGGGGGTGAATTAGGTACTATTTAAAAATTTTAACTTAAACTTTATTGAATTAAAGTAAGTTGTTGGTTGTAAAGTGATAGAAGAATACTTCGAATAATATTGAGAGATTAAACGAGTATTACAATGGACGTTTGCTGAAGTACGAAGGTAACAATAGTTCTAACTATTGCTATTTGTCTCAGTTTATGGAGTACAGACTGCAGACCAAATGTGACAGTATGAGGAACTGTTACTTCAAGAGATAAGCAAAGGAAATGCAAACATACTAAAGAGCAGCGGAATAAACAAATAAAATCAAACACGAGATTTTTGAATTGGTTCGGCAAGAACTCAAGTGCCTACGTCCAATCTACTTTTTATCGATTAATTTTAGTGATCTACTCCGACTACTAAAAACCCGTACAATAAAAGGACCAACAACCTACTTCCGTTGTGACACAAGTTCAAGAACTACTCCGTCCTAGAACAAGGTAACTTGCAACCTACTCCGGTTGCCAAAGAGTTATAGACTACTCCGTCCTAAACTCTACACACTAACTTAGAACGTTATATGGATCAAGTTTCCACAAACTTATTCTTGACAAGAATTGATATGGACAACTTTTACAAGATCAAACGGTTCATAAGTGAGAGAGTTTAGTACTTTAAAGTAACAATGGCTATGATTGTAACACTTGAAGACTTTTTAAGACTTTGCAAAACAATGACTCGGTTTTAAAACTTTGAAAACAATTTTTGCAAACTTGAATGAATTCACAGGAAAAAAGTCTTTAGGAAATGAAGGGATGAGGCCGCCTTTTATAGGGAGAGCAAGCAAGGTAGGTGTTAGTGTTTTTGAAAGTCAAAGATCAACACATGTGATGTGGTTCAACACTTTCCAAAACTTGCACAAAAGAAGGTACTTCTATTTAGAGGCAAAGCAAGAAATGGAGTTTGTAATTATCCAAAAGGAGCCTTTGGTTTTTCAGAAAACAAAGGGTGGAAAACAAGTCATAAGGTGACAAGTTTTCACGAAAATGGCAAAAAGCAAACCTTGTTTTATAAAAGACCAAGAGTCAAATTGGCACAAAGAGGAAACAATTTGAATTAGTAATTAGCTAAACTCTTTTCTAGAAACCCAATTCTTTGAAGAGAAATCTGAAAGTTTGTTTATAAAATCCGAGTTGCTTTAAAAGAATAAAAAGGATTTTCGAAAAGTGAAAAATAACTTTCAAGTGTTACGGATCATAGTGACAGTCCAGGCTATTGTCACTTTTAAGGATAACAGTAGTCTTAACTATTACTATTGCTTTTAAGTACTCTACTCCCTAAATTGTACATTAGATGACACAAGTGACTCTATACTTTGGGTGACCAATGATTCAACACATCTTAATCCAAGCTTGATTTGATCATAAATCCTGAAAAGGTAAACTAAGATAACACACATTAAATAGGCATGTTATCATCAATCAAAGGAACCCAACCAATTCCCCCTTTGATGATGACAAGCCCTAAAACGAATGTAAGAAAAGAGAGACCATTTTCAAGATTAATCAAGCAAGATCATATGAGAGAAAGAACTATATTACTTTATGGAGCTAGAACTTATATCAAACTTACCAAGGCAAGTTTACATTGCCCCAAAAATAAGAGTAAAAGTTGTGAAGGTTAGGCCTAGTTATGAGATAACCGAATTGCATGGATATTAAGAACATGAGTTTACCTTTTCCCCTTCTTGACATCATCAAAATGGGCAGGGATGTCAATGTCATTCAAGAGTAAACATATAAGAAAACACGAAAAGACACACACAAACATGACAAGATAACAAGGTCAACATAAACATACAGTTTAAACATAGTCTAACCATAGTTCACCAAAGCTAAATAGAGTTTAACATACACTACCAACAAAGAAATTAAGAGTGATCATTTTAAACCCCCGCAATAACGCGGAAAATATAACTTATAAAATGCGGAATTTTAGGAAATTTTTGAAACTTTTAAAGTTTATAAAGCGCGGGTTCATAAAAATATAAAAGACAAATAAAGAATGCGGAAATAAAGATTAAATTATACAAACGCGATAGTCAAAGGTGAGGGAAAATATATCCCTCGAATGACAAAAGATAAAAGGTGAGTCTAAACAATCCTAATAAACCAACTACTAGTCCAAGGTTTAGTAGTTCTCGCTAGCCCACACGTCTTCCCCACGTAAGCATCTTCACAACCTGTCATTCATGTAAACATGAACGCCACAGTCAGTGGGGAGTAACTCAAGGTTCTCCCAGCCACAAAATGTCAAAACACAGATAAACAAGAACATATTAGAACATCATAGATATAACCATTTGATGCAAGCATTGAGACATGAGACTAACATTCAAAACATGCGTAGTAAATCGTATATAAGGCATATGATACATCCATGTGAGACAATCCAACCAAAACGTCATAAATGATAATACAACTATAAACACGATAGAATATCATATGTCACGGATTAACAAGATTACATAATAATACATGTGAATGGAAACCTTAGCCATGAACTTGAAAACCAAAAAACATACAATACACGAAATAGGACTACTAACATCACATAATAAGCAAAGCATCCGACTCAGAGGCTACCTTTAAAGCATGTCCGAGATACAAATCCTTAAGTACCTTGGCTCAGTGGTTACCTTTAAAACATGTCCAAGGCACGACCTCTAAAGTATATGGCTCAGCGGTTACCTTTAAAACATGTCCAAATACTACAAACAAGTGTCCGACTCAGAGGTTACCTTTAAAACATGTCTGAGACACAACAAACAAGTATCTGGCTCAGCGGTTACCTTTAAAACATGGCCAAATACAACAAACAAGTAAAACAAACAAGCACAACAAACAAGCACATAGAACGGGATTATTAATGTCACATTCATACTTATGGCTTGCATCTCACCATAAGTACGGATGGAAGCATCAATCCCGACGACCTTATCGCAACTAGAGGGCCTATGGCTCGCCCCTAGCATCCGATAGGACCGTGACTCAGGGACGGGATGATTAATGTCACATTCATACTTATGGTCTGCATCACCATGAGTACGGATGGGAACATCACTCCCGACGTTCATACCGCAACTAGAGGGCCTCAGGCTCACCCCTAGTATTCCGGTAGAACCAAGACTCTCACAACCGAACAATACTAGACATTATCTAGAATACGACTCACTACAACTAACTATGTACAGTAAATATCTCATACATGTATTATATTAATAAATATTCCACTTCATAATTTAACATGCCGGTTAAATAAAATATAATAAGCGATAATGAATAACTTACGTTACGTGAAATTTACGGAATAAAATGTGAAATCCAACAAGTGAAGCATACCAAGTCCAATCAAATAAACCACACAAAACCAATTAGTTTAACATAACTAGCCCGACTAATATAACATAACGAATCCAATGAAATAAACACCACAAGCCCAATATATGGATTATAGTGGACCATCCAAAAACACCCTAGTGAGTCCAATAACTAATCATGTAAAACCCATTAAACTAGTCATGTTAAGTCCAACCAACAAATAACATGTAGCCATCAAATAGAGATGACATAAATATATATATACATACTTGAGACGGTACTATGCCAAAACTAGCAACTAACACCCAACATGGTCTATCCAACGCGATTTAGCATGAGACGGAATTTAAATAATACGTATTAACCAACTTGGCGCCGCAAGCACCCATTTTGGGACAAAAGTTAAGACGAAAAAATAATTAAATAACGGGATTCCACAATTATAAATCATGAGAGAAAATATATGTAAAGAAACGATATCCTCAAATTGCGCTATATAAAATACAAGATGAAAATAACGTTTCAAATAAATTAGACTAGCGCCAAAACAATACAAATCCACGACTCAAGGGCTGACTGGGCAGCCCCTTAACCGACCCCAAAACCAGCCAAATGATAGGTAGTCTACATTATTTCCCTTCTGGAAAATCAATATCCGCCTGCCAAAAGTGAGTTAAAATGCATGTGAAGGCAAACAAAACCAAATCCCAAAAAAACTCCCCTAGGAGTGACACAAGTATACCATTTGTAACCACCGACAACAAGAGCAGCCAAAACGCAACAATTCCCTCCTGTCCAGCCGTCTTGGGACAGTTTTCTAGGCCAAACCAAGGCGGATTTCACCCAAACAAAAGACCCAATCCAAACATTTACATGTACTTGAGTCAATAGCAAGAAAGTTGGTTCAATTTAGCATAAAGAAACCCGTCAAAATAGCCCGCGAAAACTGCTCGACAAAGTCCATTTTTACGATTTATAAAGTTCTTTTGTGACCGTCTTAAGACGAAATTTTAAGCATGAAAAGGGTAAAATTTCTCACATACCACCAACCCATTACATACTTGGATATACAAAGGAGGCGGGAATCAACTATTTGGTTCAAATCATCCGTGGAATCGACTAAAAAACAGTCCACAAAAGTCACTCATCATCAACTTATATATACATGGTTTTTCTAGCAAATTCATGAGGCCGTCTTAAGACAAGTTTTTAAGCATGTTACAAGGCCGAATCCATCCAAACAAAAGACCATATTCATTCATGTATATGCACACAAGACGTGAGTAATCAAATTGACTCGAACCAACAACAATTTCAGCTCACAAATCGCGTCCAAAAACACTCAAAACAGTCCCCTGTTTCACTTTTCATTTACCAGTTTTGCGTCCGTCTTAAGACAAGTTTTTAAGCATGTTACAAGGTGGAAATTAACCATACAAAGGAACCATATCATACTTGAATATACACTTGAGACGGAAGTAAGAGAGTTGGCTCAAACCACCAACCAAACATTGACCAAAAACTGTGTATAAGACTGACTCACATCCCCCTTTTTCACATTTTTGAGCAGCTTCATTAAGTCATAATGGTGAGCAAGAACAGAGAAATGAGTATTTTGATTTTATCAAAATGAAGAATTCGTTTACTGGCATCCTTTAGTCATTTAGGCAACTTTCCATGGTAACATATAAAAACACGAGTTCACTTCAGTTGTAAATTGCACAAAGGGATGGGTATATGACTATGTGCTACAAGCTTATTGAACTATATATATATCAATCAATCAGAAAAAGAAAATAAACGCAGGCATCAGAAAAGGACAAGTTTTAAGACGGAATTAACCCGATAATTTCAAGAATTCAAGTGTTCCAATCTCGACCAAACAACACCATTCTACTGAGTAAACACGGTCCAAAACCAGCACAAATTGTGACGGAATTTCACATATAAAACCCAGGCACTAAAACAATTATTCTGACACATTCAACCATTAAAAGAGAAAAGCACAAAGGACCCAACTTTATCACACAAGAGTATATAAAACGACCCATAAGATGGAATTTCGACATTTTTGTCGAGTAACCTATCACCGTTACCTTAAACGCTCCTTATTCTTCGAATAAAAGGTCCAAAAGGCACGAGTCTCTCTCTGGGTCTTCAAATCCTTCATCAAAGAGCAAGAAAAACGGGATAAAGAAGCTAAAAGACGACACTTTTATAAGACGGCGAAAAACGAAACCACCACAAAAACGAGACTTTCTTACCTTGAAAGATGAAGGAGGAAGTAAGGAGGAGAATGGTACAGAAATTAAGAGGAATGGTGAAGAAATGGGGCCGGGATCTGTATTACAAGGTCACGAAAAATGGGTTTATGAGCTCTGTTTCGTTTAAATGAGTTGCTGCTGCATTGCTTTGTTTTTGTTGTTGTGATACAGGAAACACGCAAAAAGGAAGGGGTTTAGAGGGGTGGGATTGGTCAGCTCATGTAAGAGAGATTAAAATATTTTTAATTTAGTTAGGTGTTGTCGATAAGAGAGAAAGTAAGTAACGTGTTGTCGATACGGGATAAGTTGAGAATAGATTAGTCTCACAAATGAAAATGTGACGGTCTCAGCTAGACGGAAAATTTGCCTTAAACATACTACTATAATTTAAGACGGAAGTTTACTATTATTAATATTATTATTATTGTCGCTATTAATATTATCCGACTAAAATACGTATTTTTATATAAATTCAACTTTAAGATATTACTTTTATAGAAATTATGTTTAAAATACAATTAATAAATTTAAATAATCTAAAAATATAAAATAAAGTAATTAAAAGGTTAAATAAATTATAAATATCAAAATGAGAAATTCGCGGGTGTTACAATCATCCGGTAGAGAAACAAGAAAAGAGGCAAGGCAAAATAGGCAAGGGTTAAACGGGTAAAAGGGTTTAAGGAGAGGAGGCTTGGTCACCATTAGATTCATCACCCAAGGGGTCCTCATCCAACGGGTCAGCCACGCCATCATCACCATGCTCCTTAGTTGAGACAAGAGTGGAGATGATATCCACTTCACCACGAATCACATCCATAGTGGAGGCAAGAGCCGAGAGAGCCGCATCCTTTTGACTAGCATCTTGTTTCACCCAAGCACTCAAATCAGCAATGGCTTGAAAGATTTCCCGTATACTACCCATTCCAACTTGACTAGAAGATCCACCCTCTGGATCCGACTTGATTTTCACAGAAATTAATTCATCATTATCTACTTTGATAAGCATCTTTCCCAATTGACCGTCACTCATTATATCACACATGTCCAATGACCCCATTCTAGAGCTAACTAACACCCCATGTGCCTTAAGCACGATTGACAACCACATTCCGTAGGGGTGATGAAGCACACTAGTGGAGGGTTTACGGAGTTTGGCCGAGATAAGGTCAAAACGCTTGAACATTAACCCAATTAAATTAACCTTTTTGTGGGTGTAATACTACGGATTTTCTTAAGCTGTATACTCGACCGAGTAGAGCCTACTCGGCCGAGTAGTGTTAATTGCGTGGTCTATTTTGGTTCTGCCGAGGAATGCTCGGCCGAGTATGAAGAATAATCGACCGAGTAGAGGATACTCGGTCAAGTATACACTTTACTCGACCGAGTATCCGGTCTGGCGAGTATTATTTAGCGGTTTGATGCGAGAGTGTTTAGGGTTATTTTATATTCAAATTCAGTTTCTAAAACGTCATTTCAACCCTAATCATTTTACGATTACTCTAATCACTCTCTAATCATCCCCCTAATCTCATTGTGTGTGCATTTGTCATGGTCCTTGCGTATGATCTCTCATTCTACTGTTGGTAAGTTTTATTCCCCATGTCATTTATGTTCTTTTAAGGTTACTGTATGTATTGAATTGGGGAATAGGGGGGATTGTACAATGTGTAATTGTGCTATGTGGTTATTGTATAGGAGAAGACTTCATAGAAGAGCCTTTCTGATTGTTCGGTTTCCGTTCTGCTGTTGATTGCTAAGGTAGGGTTTCTCCTACTCAGTACTGTTAATTGATTGAGATTGCATATGTTCATAATTGTTGTTATCTGCTGATCATCGGAGGATGGGTGTTGTGGTGACGGTGTTGGTGTGGTTGTATTGTGACGGTTGTGGTCTTGTGACAGCTGTGATGCTGTGTGTCTGTGATTGTGGTGGAGTCACTTGGAGGGTGGCTTCACACCCTAGGTCACCCTCCGTGTAACCCGTCACGGGAGAGGATGTGCACATTAAGGGACAGGGATTGTCAGTCGCTTGTTGATGAGCTGGACTAGGTGGGATCGGCTGCGGTCACCCACTGGCGGTGAGGATTACCTGTTGCGATGGGTAATCTGGCAGGGCTACACACTTCGGTGTGTAGTCGGTTACTGTGTGAGATCGGGAGAGTGGAGGCGGAGGATGATCAGCTGGTTACCTCGTTTGTTTGTCTTATATTGATTGAGTAATACTGACCCCGTTGTTGTTTGTGGAATCTGCTGTGATCCATTCGGGGATGGTGATCAGGCTTGACAGGTATTGCTAGTGGTGAGCTTGGGGCAGTCATGGGAGCGTTGTCATCACCAGTCGTAGCATCACCGTCCGAGTCTTAGTTTTGATTTCATTAGTTGTCAGACATTGGAGTTGTTTTATTGAATCAGTTTTGGATTTTGGTTTGATGTAAACTTTAACACTTTATGGTATTTTAATAAATGTGCTCAGTTCAGACGATTTTGATATGTACTAACCTCGGGCAACCGAGATGGTAACACACTTTCATGGTAGGGTGGTCCTGGTAAGGTACCTTGGTATGAGGGGGTGTTACAAAGTGGTATCAGAGCCGAAGATTCCGGCACCTAAACAAATGAATCTAATGAACTTAGGGAGTCTAAATAAAATGAACCCGGGGAGTGTTATTTGGAGCTACCGCAAAGACTCGGGAGACGTTCCGGAGTCGCAATTTGGCCCTCATAAACTCGAGCCGGTCACATGGGGAAGTGTGTTGAGAGTTGTGTCATATATGTGCATGTATGTGAAGATACATGGTGATAATAAGTGATGGTTGGAAATTTATATGTGGAATTCGTAAGTATGGTGAATGGAAAAGTAGTAGAAGGGACGGGTATGTGAAATTTGGTGAATTGGATTTGGCATGTGAATGATTAGTATGATTGTGTGTTTATACGTGGCATTAAAGTTCCTGTTGTTACATGTTTGATGAGGGCATAGAAAGCATGATAGGGGACTGTATATTGTTTTAACCCGTCTTTGGTATGACTCGGTCGAGCAGGGCAGGCACTCGACCGAGTAGGGAGTACTCGGCCGAGTAACCAAGCACTCGACCGAGTTTTGTTTGACAGTGAGTAGCAATGGCTACTGTATGTGTTTACTCGACTGAGTAAGTAGGTGTACCCGACCGAGTAGTGATTACTCGGCCGAGTGATGTTTGTACTCGACCGACTATGCATTCTGGGTATTTGATGTTGGCTACTGGAGTCGAATACTCGACCGAGTAGTCCTTACTCGACCGAGTATTGTCTTATACTCGGCCGAGTGTTTCTTTGGAGGAGGATTGATACATTTTGAGCCGTAGGCTTTTGTGCTTACATTTCCTTGTTTCTTATCAGCTCGAAATGCCGCCCAAAAGAACCCCCGCACAGATCCAAGCTTCTGAGATGTCCCTTGATGAGGTTGCTTGTATGATTGAGCAACAAGAGGCTCTCCTTGAAGCTCTTAAAAATTTGGGGAAGGGGAATGAGAAGCCGATGGATGCTACTCAGCTCAGCATCATCATTGCTCGCTTCAACCCTCCCACATATGAAGGGGCGGGGGAACCAAAGCTGCTCGAGAAGTGGCACCGTGAGATTGAAAGTCTCATGGAAATGGTTAAGTGTCCCGAAGACAAGATCGTTGAGCAGGTAGTATACTACCTGAGAGGTGAAGCCGGTGTGTGGTGGCAAAACGTCAAGGAAGATGCCAGAGCCTATTACCAGGCTGGGGGTTTGGGAGCTATCCCGTGGTCAGGGTTGAAGAGCGCTATGAGAGAGCAGTTTGTGCCGGAGCATATCCGACACAAGATGAGATCCGTGTTTGATTCCTTCACCATGTCAGAGGAGATGGCAGTCACTGAGTAATATCATCGATTCCTAGAGCTATCTCGCTATGTTGAGGACATGCAGTTGGGACAGAGGGGTTTGGCTCTTCATTTTGAGAAGGGTTTATCTGCCAAGATCGTGAGCCGTATGCCAGCTGTGGTTGCTACTGACCTTAAGGAAGTGTACCTAAGAGCGGGCCAAGCTGAGAGAATGGTAGATCTCTCAAGAGAGATCAATGAGAGGACTGTTGCTGAAAAGAGGAAGGCTGACAGTGGAAGCAACAGTCAGTCGGGCAACCAGAAGGGAAACTTCAACCATGCAAAGGCTTTTTCTGGTGGAGCTGGTTTCTCAGGGGGATCTCGTGGCTGGGGAAAGACTGGAGGTCGGAGTCTGAGTGATAATTCCAGCCTCACATGCTTCAACTGTGGTGGAGTAGGCCACAGAAGACGGGAATGCACGAGTTACAGGCTCGGCACTAGTTCAGAAGCTCAGCAGGGGAATTTCTCTCAGGGGCCAACTCAGAGTTTTTCTAGTAACCGATCGGGTGCATCATGGGGCAACAGAGGTGGACAAGGCAACCAGGGCAGTTATAACCGCAGTGGTGGTGGGTCATATCAGCGTCAGAACAACAGCACCACCCAAGATTCAGAAGCCAAGCCAAGTACCTCCAATGCTTCGGTTCAGGGTGGAGGACAGAAAACAGTGGGAAACTTTTCATGATGGACAAACAGGAAGCGCAAAATGATGCTCATGTAGTTACCGGTACCTTTCTTGTTCATAATGTACCATCCTTTGTTTTGTTTGATTCGGGGGCTACACATTCTTTTGTGTCTAAGAGTCATGCCTTGTCCATGGGTTTGGGGAAGTTTGAGGTTGTAAAGGATGATGTGTTCATACCTTCAGAGGAGTCTTTGTCATGTCTCAAGTTGTATAAGGGAGTGTCTATGGTCGTTGGAGGGGTAGATTTACCGGTAGACCTGTTAAAGTTTCCTATGGATGGGTTTGAGGTGATTGTCGGGATAGATTGGCTGGGTAAGTATGATGCCAAGATAGATTGCCGACAAAAGAGGGTGTCCTTAAAGGGTCCTAAGGGTGTTAGGGTGTCCTATAGAGGGTTTGTGGTAAAACCTAAGTGTAAGTTCATAGCTGTGATGACTTTAAAGTCATGTTTGAGGAAGAAGTGCCCCTTGATTCTCTGTCATGTGAGAGATCGCCGAGTAGAGCCGCAGACAGCTGCTGAGATACCTGTGGTGGGAGAGGTTGACGATGTCTTTCCTAAGGAGATACCGAGTTTTCCGCGCAAGAGGGACGTTGATTTCAGTGTGGAGCTTAAACCGGGAACAGGTCCGATATCCAAAGCACCTTACCGTATGGCACCTAAAGAGTTAGCAGAGTTGAAGAAGCAGATACATGAGTTGCTAAGCAAGGGTTATATCAGGCCTAGTGTGTCACCGTGGGGAGCCCCAGTTCTTTTTGTGAAGAAGAAAGATGGGAATATGAGACTGTGCATTGATTACAGAGAGCTCAATCGTGTCACAGTGAAGAACAAGTATCCTTTGCCTAGGATTGATGACCTGTTTGATCAGCTAAGTGGAGCAGGTGTGTTCTCCAAGATTGATCTGAGGTCGGGCTATCACCAGCTGAGGATAGCAGATGAGGATATTCCTAAGACAGCGTTCTGATCTCGATATGGTCATTATGAGTACGTGGTGATGCCTTTTGGGTTGACCAATGCACCAACAGCTTTCATGGACTTGATGAACCGGATCTTTACACCGTTCTTGGACAGGTTTGTTGTTGTTTTCATCGACGACATCTTAGTATATTCTAAGACTAAGGAAGAACATGAGGAGCACTTGAGGATAGTCTTGCAGACTCTGAGAGAGAATCAACTTTATGCCAAGCTATCTAAGTGCGAATTTTGGCTGGAGGAGGTGGCTTTTCTGGGTCATGTAATATCTAAGAAGGGGGTGTCTGTGGATCCTAGCAAAATTGAGGCTGTAACCAAGTGGGAATCACCGAAGAATGTTGCTGGGATTCGGAGTTTCTTAGGCCTTGCTGGCTACTACATGAGATTTGTGAAAGACTTCTCTACCATAGCACGGCCTATGACATCCTTGATGAGGAAAGAGACCAGATTTGTTTGGGATGAGAGTTGTGAGACGGCGTTTCAGACCTTAAAGGAACGCTTGACCGCAGCTCCTGTTCTAGCTTTGCCAGAAGGATGTGAGAACTTTGAGGTATATACCAATGCTTCAAAGAATGGTCTTGGTTGTCTTTTGATGCAGGCAGGGAAAGTCATAGCTTATGCTTCGAGGCAGCTAAAGCCATACGAGGAGAATTACCTTACTCATGATTTGGAGCTGGGTGCAGTTGTTTTCGCTCTTAAGATTTGGAGGCACTACCTTCATGGAGCAACCTTTAAGGTGTTTTCTAATCATAAGAGCTTAAGATATATCTACACTCAGAAGGAGCTTAACATGCGACATAGACGGTGGATGGAGCTGATCGGAGATTATGATATGGAGATCATCTATCATGAGGGTAAGGTTAATGTTGTTGCAGATGCTTTGAGTAGGAAGAGCGTTCATTCGCTATGTACGGCCATGTCTTTGCTGAAGCTGAGGGATGAAGTGTCTAGGATGGGGATCTTTATGTTAAGGAAGAGAGATACCAACGGGGATTTGACGATCGAGCCAGAGTTATATGAGAACATCAAGAGTAAACACGAGCTTGATCCTAAGATTCAGGAATGGAAGTCAAGAGTAGAGAGTGGGACAGTTTCCAGGTTTTCTATGCATACAGATGGGAGTGTCTGTTTTGATGGGAGATGGTGTGTTTCTGAGGATGCAGAGTTGAGGAGAGTGATCTTGACGGAGGCTCATTGTACTCCTTATTCGGTTCACCCGGGTGGTGACAAGCTTTACAAAGACCTTAAGAAGACTTTCTTGTGGCCAAACATGAAGAAAGATGTAGCTGAGTTCTGTTGGAGTAAGTGTCCCCGACAATAATGCGATCACAATTGTCGAACATATTGATCACATATTTAAATCTCATAACAAGAATACGAAAGGGATGATACATTACATATATAGTCAAGTGGTCCACACATATCGGTAATGATTGGCTGGCTAGAGTTTGACATTACTGTCGATACAGATTAATTAAAGGACGATTCCCTTAATTGAAAAAGGTTAATTAATTGTATGTCGATACAGATTAATTAATTCCTTAAAATTGAAGAAATTATTATCATAAGAGAGAAAATGACATCTTATTATAATGTGATTAAATAAGATTTTATTTAGTAATTTAAGAAGTTATATTACTTAAATTAATCGGTGTTTGCGAAACACGCGAGATGAGAATGATAAGTTAGTTATAATTACAATATGTTATGAATTATACTAACTAGTATCTAAATGACCATTTTATGTGAAAGTAATTTTGAATTACTAGTCAATTTGTTAAATGTGATTTATTTAATTTTTAAATGATATTTAATTTGTTAAATATGCATTTTAAATTAAAACATGACATAAGACATGTCACATGTAACATGACATAAAATTGTACAATTGACAAAAATAAAATGGACTCCATATTGCACATGATAACCGAAAAATTGGTGGGCAATTTTAGAAGTTTTGTCTTATTCATTTGTCTTATTCATTTGTCTATGACATTTGATAGTGACTTGACTATGACAAAGGCTTACACTAATTAGTCTTGTGAAGACAAAAGGCAAAAAGAAAAAGGTCCAACCCCCCCCCCCCCCCCACCCACCAGTTTTATCTGATAACAATTGAGAGATTTTTCTCAATTTTTATTCATTCTCTCATGTTTTATGAAAAACACAACTCTCTCTCTCTCTCTTGTTCTTCATAAAATTAATTTTTATGAACCAAATTTATACAAATCAATCACTAATATTACTAGTAGTAGTATATGAGTTTTAGTAATCGATTTTAAGGGAAACCACATTACAAATATCTAGTACATATTATTTTGTGGGATTTTGGGATAGTCTTGGGTGCTACTTATTAGAGGGCTTCTATTTGAAGTCATGGATAATCATCCTAATGTATTTTCTAGCTCAAGAACAAATGAAGGAAGGAAAGCTTCATTTGTGCCAATTTGGACGAATTTTTGATGGTGAGAAAACGATTTTCTCATCTCTTGTTATTTAGTTTGCATGCATAAGATCTAGATTTAATTTCATGACTAAATTAAATATCACATATATGAATATGTTAAGTAATGGAATTAGTGTATCATAACAAGTTCGTGGCCAGATTTTGACCTGTCAGAGGGTCAAGGGTGAACAGAGGAGACCACAAGGTAAGATACAGTCTTTGGAAGTACCCGAGTAGAAGTGGGAGACAATTTCTATGGACTTCATTGTGGGATTGCCTAGGTCACAGCAAGGTAATAACATGATATGGGTGATTGTTGATCGGTTAATCAAGTCAGCTCACTTTGTTCGTATGAAAGATACCTGGTCTAAGATGCAGATGGCATTAGGTTACAGGAGGCATGTAGTACGGTTGCATGTTATACCCAAGGATATCGTTTCTGATCGTGATGCGAGGTTCATATCCAAGTTTTGGCAAGAACTGCAGGAGTTGATGGGTACAACCTTGAAGATGAGTACAGCTTTTCATCCGGCAACCGATGGTCAGACAGAACGAACCATCAAGACCTTAGAGGACATGTTGAGGGCATGTGTCATGGAGTTTGGGGGCAGCTGGGAAGACAGGCTTGACCTGATTGAGTTTTCATACAACAACAGTTATTATACGAGTATCGGGATGGCACCTTTTGAGGATTTGTATGGTCGGAAGTGCCGAAGTCCAGTTTTTTTGAAAGATAGTTCTGAGACTGTGGTTTTAGGGCCACAACTGGTCCAGGATATGGTTGAGCAGGTCCAGATGATTCGGCAAAAGATGAGAGCAGCTTAACACCGTCAGAGAAGTTATGCCGATTTGCATCGCAGAGACATTGAGTTCACGGTAGGTGACAAGGTCCTTTTGAAAGTGTCACCTATGCGAGGTTTAATGAGGTTTGGAAATAAAGGTAAGCTAAGTCAGAAGTTTATAGGTCCTTATGAGATTTTGGACCGGATAGGCGAGGTAGCCTACAGATTAGCTTTGCCACCAGATTTGGATAGAGTCCACAATGTTTTCCATGTTTCCCAGCTTCGGAAGTATGTGAGTGATCCATCGCATATCCTTGAGATGGAGAACATCGAGCTTGATGAGTCCTTGTCCTACGCCGAGGTTTCTAAAGAGATCCATGACCGCAAGGTTCGTAAGACAAGGCATGGTGTAGATACCTCATTTCTGCACCTCCCGCAAACCACCCGGTGATGATTGGGCCGCATGTTTGGTACGCGGAACAATTTCTGACAATTCGAAAGATTATCGTCAAGTGATTGCTCAAATATTAATGTCTACCTCTTAGTTGTCATCTACGTCCCGATACGGTCGTTTTGGCAGTAATTAGAGTACATTCGGAGTCCGGGCCTAAAACCGTCTCCATTTTATGATAACCGTTAAATCCCGAGTCAGAATGTTCTGGAATGTTCCGGATATTTCTGTTCCATATTTCATAAATTGTATCTTTTAGTAAACAATTTTCCGTAATATTCACGTAAGATATTAAGGAAAACCGAATTATTTCCGTCCTACCATAACTCAAACACAGAGATCTTTCTTCTGCAGGAGGAAACCCCTTGGGAACAGACGCAGCAGGTGTTGCGCCTCTTCCAAGAGATGCAGTGGCTGCTGCGCCTCTTCCCAGGCCCTTTTCCGCGTATTTCTCGTATCGTTTTCATATCTTTCCGAGATTCACTTCCAAAGAGTCTCCGAAACCCTAATTCCTCCACGTGATTAGTATAAATAGGAGCCTTCGTTCCTCATATTTCTCACGCGAGTGTCCGCCCTTCTCTTCTCCCTTTGCATTCTAGACTTTGTTCTTACTTTTGGCGTCTACGTGCTTGAACTTTCGACCACGTAAGCTCGGATCCTTCCGAGTACCAGCCTCCCCGTTTGCATGACCGACCAATTTGACCAACTCCACAATCAATCAACTTAATTTAATCGTTTTCCTCTTACGAGGGCACTTTCTTTGCATTCGCGTCGAGCATCACTAATCGATATCTTAGTCCTTCTCGTTTCGTCAACATGTAAGTCTGAGGGTGTAAATCTCTCTTTTATTTATTGTATTTTACCTTTTTGTATCATCAATTGTAAGGTTTATGTCAAAAATACCATTAAAAGCGATTTCTAAAACCATGCTTTAAAACCTCTTTTTACGGATTTCCAGTAGATAACCGTCGAGAAAGGACGCAGCAACTGATGCGCCTCTTCGAAGGAGCGCAGTTCCTGCTGCGCCTCTTCGTGAGGTTGCCACAGTTCCTGCTTCCTTTCTTCTTCGTTCGTCCTCTGTTATTCGACAAATTCTTGTTTTGTTTGTTTCGTTTGTTTGTCAATTCTTCATCACGATAGCATATAATTCACATGTATATTATAATCATCATCATTAATATGTTTTAATCGTCATTTAAATCCGACCTAAATCCCAAATAATCCAATATTTGCGGGTTTTCGTCATTAAGTTCAATTCCGGGTTTTAGAGATTCAATTCGTCAATATTGGGTTTCTGGAATTCGTCCTTGATATAGTTTTCATCTGCCTTTCGTTGTGTTTGTCGCATATTCGTCATTAATTCATCATATTTGACTTAATTAATTGATTTGTTCACTCATTAATATTTTTCACTTCTATCATTAATTCGTTTAATTCCGTCTTATTCATGATTTACCGTTTTTTATGACTCATTCATATGTAAATAACCTATTAATCACTTCCATCCGAGTAAATAATTTTAATCCATCATTAAATTTACCAATCGACATTAACGGCTTGCAATTACGGCTTCACAGCAAGAACTGAGCCAAGGAACAGACGCAGCGTCTGCTGCGCCTATTCAAAAGGACGCAGCTCTGCTGCGCCTGTTCCTGGCTGAGTTCTGTCTCTGAACTCCGTTTTTGCCTTGACTTAGTTTAATTAGTTTGCATATTAACTAACTAGTAATCGTATTATCACGCTGTTTCGTTCGTTAAATTATTTCTTTTATTCTTTATTCCTTTTCTCAAATTATCCGTTTTAAAGGTATTTTCGACATAAATCGCCTATCCCGTTGTAATTATTGTAATTTTCTTTATTGTAATTTTCTTTATTGTATTTGTCATATTTATTGTATCGTTTGTGTGCCTTCACATGTAATCAATTTAAATTCCTACTTTGACCCAATTGTATGCTAAATTAATTGTTCACCGACTTAGTTAATTTCTCACATGCTAGGATTAAAACTTAGATGTTGCATTGCATGTATATAGCCGACGATATATCGAGTATAAATGATGTCCCTATTCATTAGTAGAGGCCGCTATCGAGGCGGGCGGGATTAGGTGTTCGATCAAAAGAGCTTCCTAATACGTACCCTCACCCCTTACTCCAGATCTCCGTGAGCACCCGTGTTCATTGGCATCCGCGAGAGTCATTATAGACATAGAATGCTAAGGGTAACGATTGCTTAGTGTTCATGTCACTACTTTGTGTCTTGACATGACACGAGGTATTCGAACGGTTCCAATTTCCCATAAAAATTGGTGGCGACTCCACACAAAATGCAAACGCTTGTTTCTCTTTTCCAACCCAAGCGCCCCCGTGGGCGGCCCGCTGTCCACAGTTTGGCGACTCCGCTGGGGACAATACACTTACGTGTAAGGGTGAAACTTGAACAAGGTTAGGGAATAATTTGTACAAGACAATTGTCGGTTTTCATAACTCGGTCTTCCTAGACCGTTTTATTCGGCCTTCCTAGGCCCAACCCAACCCATTCGACCAATCGTCCCGTCTAAACGGTCCTAATTCTTATTTGGGCCTAAGGATGGATAGCGATTGACGTCATCCATACCATGATGCTTACTCTTGTTTGTATCAAGGGCCTTCACTACTTGAGGAAACGGACTAGGAATCGGCCTTACTCTTGTTCGGTACGAGCCTCTCCACAGACTTCGGGTTTGATGGTTCGGTATGCCAACCCACCCTTTAAACCAAAACCCTTTTAAATGCACTCAGCATCCCGTTATAATGCTTGTATAAATGTGTATACCTTACGTGATCACCACTTCTAAACAAAACCATGACGATTTTTCAAAAAAATCAAAACCCTTTTCTTAACCAAAATTTCGAAATAGGCCTTTGATTAGCGCAAAATCCGGTCAAAACTCTGTCCGTTGTCGTGTCAAAATTCGGGCCACAAGCCCATTTCAAAACCTCACTTCGAGTCCACTCCTACAACTACACTACAGTTGACTAGGACACACATTTTCAAAAACCTTGTCTTTCTTCAAAACTCACTCAACACAAGTGGCACACACCCACTTGACGAGTCAAAACATTTCTTCTTTTAGCAAGTGTGTTAGAATGGTCGATCGTGTTTTGATTCGTCGCCGATCTCTTATCCAGTTTTCAAGATGCCCGGATCAAGTGATGAAACAAACCTACACCAACTTCAAGATGGTAATGATCGAATCCTAGCCGTGCTAGCCCAAATGCAAGCTACCCAAGAACAAACCTATGACCGCCTTGAGCTCATCGAGGGCCGTATCTATGCCGTGGAGGGAAGGTTGCCTCCTCATGAAAGTGAAGTACTACGTGACTCTGACAACGAATCCAAGGATGAAAATCCTCTCATGGGGATGATTGTAGCTGAGAAAAGACTCCAATACCTAGAGGAGCAATTGATGTACCTTAAGGGGGATAACAAACCTACACCAACTTCAATATGACAGATATCCGTAAGTTCAAGGGACACAAGAAACCTTTGAACCACATCCGTGCCTTCAAGGATTACATGTCTATCAAAGGCATCAAACCCGAGATGTTCTTAAGGATCTTTTCTTCATCTCTTGACACCATCCCGAGGCAATGGTTCTACTCTTTAGATCACAAGAAGGTCGCTACTTGGGAAGATGCCGCAATCGAGTTCTCTAAACAATATGCGGATAATGCCGAGATCCAAGTAAACATGCGTACTCTAGAGGTTCTTACCCAAAATGACAAAGAAGGATTCACCGACTTCCTAAGTAGGTGGAGGAAGACTAGCACTCAACTAGTTGAACGCCAGGATGAGGCTACTCTTGTGGAGAAGTTTGTGGATAATCTCAAACCCATCTATGCCAATCATTTGAGATACCAAAACATCAAAACCTTCAAGGACTTAACCGTACTAGGAACAAGAATTGAAGACGACATCCGTAAAGGACTCCTGTCCAAAACGGTAGGTCGAGGATATCAAGGGTCCACAAGTCGTTCATACGGCTCCACTAGCAAGACCGATGAAGTTAACCTTCTCGAGCCATCCAAGAAAAATACCCCACCAAGGAAATTCACAAACCTTGGGGACACTTACTCCAACGCTCTAAAAAGGTTAATGAAGCAAGGTAAACTCCAACCCATTGGACCTACTCCCGAACCCGAAAGGAAGTCCAAGTTCTGGGACGAGAATTCGTACTGTGAATACCATAGGGGCAAGGGGCACGACACAGAAAAATGCTACAAGTTGAAAAACGTGCTTCAAGACATGATTGAAGATGGTCGACTACCAATACCGCCGGGAGGTAAACCCAACAACACTCAGAATCCTCTTGGAGTTCTAGTGATCACAAGTGAGGAATCTACCTTAGATTGCTCACACCTCATTTCTCCAGTCGAAAATGAAATTTATGCAATCGAGAATGAAGGGTTCTACTCAACTATCTCCCCTACCATTTCCGACTTCATCACATGGGCAAGGAGTGTAGACAGGCAAGTTTGGGAACTAGAAAACGTGGTGACAACTTTACGCAATCCCAACGCAATACCCGAAGAACACGTGCCACTAATATTCTCTCAAAATGCTACTATGCAAGAAATAGTCACCGTAGTTGATAAACTAGTCGATCAAATCATACGACTAGAAGATGATATCATGAGAATGAGAGAACTAGCTACAATCAATGGAGTTTGGGCCGACGATGATGAGGACGAGTATCTCATTGAAAATTCCCTAGTCAAAGAAATAGTCCAAAATGGTGAAGACCAAGATGTGGATCACCTAACTCGTTCGGGTCATCCATATCAAAGCACTACTCAAAATGGTCCAACCAACGTCATCACACCAAATGACAACGAAGATGACTCCACTGATCATTTGCTCAAGCAATTACAGAAGACAAAGGCTGATCTTTCAGTCTGGCAATTAATAGCAAGCTCATTCCCACATCGCCAAGCTTTACTGCAAGCTTTGGCCAAACTAAATGTAGCACATAACTCCACTCCTGAAGATGTAGTCAACTTGGTCTTCCAAGAATAACCGAAGCTAAGTAATCCTATTACTTTCTCGGACGAAGATTTGCCACCTTTTGGCGCTAGTCACAACCTTGCTCAATACATCACTGTCATTTGTCTAAAGAAGAATGTGCCAATGACCTTGGTGGATGATGGCTCTGCAGTCAACATCATACCCCTCAAAACGGCATACAAGCTAGGCATGAAAGAGTCGGATTGGACCCCTACCAATCAAGGTGTGCGTGCGTATGATGGTACACGACGAAAGGTGGTAGGACTTGTTAACCTAACCATAGCCACAGGGCCAATCGAACGAAAGGTTAACCTCAAAATAGTGGACATTGAAGCTTCCTTCAACATACTTCTGGGAAGGCCTTGGATTCACGCTTCCAAAGCGGTAACATCCACCCTTCATCAAAAGATCAAGATCCCACTAAATGATAAAGTAGTGACGATCACTTCGTCACCCATCAAGGCAATAATCGAAAAACAATCGAACAATCAAGTCCTTGCAGATCCTGTATACGAACTTGGGGGCTTCCAAAGTGTAAGTGTCATAGAAAGTGAGTTGGCACCCTTATACTATAATCCCTACTCCAACTTGGTGGTCAACCACATACTCAAATCCCAGGGATACTTCCCTGGAATGCCTTTGAACCCTATTCGGAAGAATACCTTCGCGCCATACAAGGAAGGCAACTCAACGAGGATACCCCTTGGACTAGGGTACAAACCCACGAAAGAAGAAGTTCTCGAAATGCTTGCCCAAGTCCAAAACCGCAAGCACGTAGGAATCCAAATGCGACCCTATCTCCCTACTTTAAATGGGTACTTTGTTCAAGAAGGAAGTCTAGAGCTCTTTCACGGATTTCCCGAACCTTGGCATTATCTCGAGAGGAAGCTAGCCGGAATCGAGATCTTTCACGATTGCTACTTTATCCCTCCAGAAACGGTTCCTACCGTCAAAACCCGTCAAGCACCTTGCTTAGACGAACAAGCTGTTAGCCTATTGTTTGGAGAAGATCGATTCGTTAGGGCCGCGAAGGATGAGATCATTACCATGATACTTCAAGACGATCGTTTCAACCCCACCGCGTTAATCACAGAAACCGACGCAAGACAGCAGAAAGGATGGAGAAAATCAATCAAATGGACCAACAATCAAGGAAGACTCTTCAAGCTCACCACTGGAGAAGGAGATATGTTCAAAGGAGAACCAGAAGACGATGAGTTCGAGTCGGAGTCTGAGTCAGAGTCGGAGTCTAGAGAAGTCATTAGAGAGTCTACTCCTGTCGTCATCCCCACTCACTTTGTTTCTCCTAGCTTAGCCTCGAGTAGTCACAGTAGTTCGGGAAATGCCCCAACCACTGTCCCTTTGCCGCCACTGACCATGGATCAGTTGGCTTCTTTGTTTCAACTCCACTCGAATTTTAATATGAATAAATCAGGTTCTGCTTACTCTTTGTGTTATCTTGAGTGCAATTTTGTTTACGATGATACTGAGGATGACCAAGACCCAGACTCAATCGAAATACCTCCTTACGTAGCCAAAGAAATACTACAGGAAGGGGAAGGGGGACTAGTAATAGAGGACACCGAACCCATCAATGTAGGAACCGAACTAGAACCCCAAGAACTTAGGATAGGGACTACCTTGACCTCTACCGAAAGGGCCGATTTCATAGACCTCCTAAATGAATTCAAAGACGTTTTTGCTTGGTCCTACAAAGACATGCCAGGGATCGACAGGGATATCGCCGAACATAGAATTCCGATTAAGCCAGGTTTCAAGCCTGTGAAACAGAAGCTTCGACGAATGAGAACAGAATGGGCTCTAAAGATTAAGGAAGAAGTTGACAAGCAATTCAAAGCCGGGTTCATCAAAGTTTCCGAGTATTCTGACTGGGTAGCTAACATAGTACCCGTACACAAAAAGGATGGGAGAATCCGTGTTTGTGTTGACTTTAGGGACTTAAACAAAGCAAGTCCAAAAGATGACTTCCCTCTACCTCATATCGACATATTGGTGGACAATACTGCTGACCACGCGTTACTATCCTTCATAGATGGGTATGCGGGTTATAACCAAATCAAGATGGCCATGGAAGATATGCATAAGACCGCATTCGTCACCCAATGGGGAACCTATTGTTATACGGTCATGCCGTTTGGATTAATCAACGCCGGAGCTACATATCAACGCACCGCAACTACACTCCTACATGACATGATGCACAAAGAAGTTGAGGTATACGTAGATGACATGATTGTCAAATCCAAGGAAAGAGAGGGACATATTGCGAACCTTCGCAAGTTCTTCGCAAGACTACGAAAGTACAACATGAGGCTCAATCCTCAGAAATGCACATTCGGGGTAACATCTGGCAAACTCCTGGGGTACGTCGTTAGCCAACGAGGTATAGAAATAGATCCTTCCAAAATCAAAGCTCTGATCGAAATGCCACAACCTCAAACAGAAAAAGAAGTCAGAGGATTCCTGGGAAAAGTGCAATACATAAGTCGATTCATATCGAAACTTACGATGATCTGTGAGCCTATCTTCAAGAAACTCAAGAAAATGGACCACACCATGTGGGATGATGATTGTCAAAAGGCGTTCGACCGAATCAAAGAGATATTGGCTAAACCACCAGTGCTCATGCCACCACAACGAGATCAACCTCTTGGTTTATATCTCACAGTAACCGAAACAGCCATGGGTGCCATGGGGATTATAAAAGGTTGACCTCAAATACGTACCACTGAAAGTTATAAAAGGTCGCGCCGTCGCCGAATTTTTCGCAGAAAATCCTATCAATGACGCACAAACAATAGATACTTGGTCATTTCCAGACGAGGATATACTATAAACTGATGTAGACTCCTGGGACCTGTACTTTGATGGAGCATCGAATTTAAGAGGATTCGGAATAGGAGTGTTGCTCATTTCTCCTGAAGGTGAGCATACACCAATTGCTGTCAAACTCGACTTCGAGGTGACAAACAATGCTGCAGAATACGAAGCTTGTCTCATTGGGCTACAAGCGGCAGTGAGCTTAGGCATCAAAAACCTTCGAGTACATGGGGATTTATCACTGATCATCAACCAAGTTACAGGATCGTGGAAAATCCGAAGCGAAAGCCTCGCACCTTGTCAGGCTAGAATAGACCAAGTCGCTCAATTCTTTGATCACGTAACCTACCTACACCTACCTCGAGAAGAAAATCAATTTGCAGACGCTCTTGCGAAACTTGCATCTTTGATCAATATGCCAGATCACATGATGGAAATGCCTCTGTGCATCGAACGACGATCAGAGCCGGCTTACGTCCACCAAATCACCGATGAAGAGGAAATCGCACAGGAACCCTGGTTCCAAGCAATCCTGAATTTTAAGCTTAATGGTACATATCCACCAGATATGGACAAGAGGGGACAACGTGCTATACGCCTACTAGCTTTCCAATACGTTCTCATGCAAGGAGAATTATACAAAAGAACACCTCTTGGTGTAGTCCTACGTTGCCTTGATCATTCACAGGCACGAAAGGTGATGGAAGAAGTCCACGACGGAGAATGCGGTCCTCACATGAGTGGGCCCATGATGGCAAAGAAAATCACACGTTTGGGATATTATTGGACCACAATGGAATCCGATTGCATCAAATACGTAAGACATTGCCACAATTGCCAAATCTTCGGGAATGTACAACATGTCCCTCCTTCATTGCTCTATACGATGACATCCCCTTGGCCATTTTCTGCATGGGGAATTGAAATAATTGGGAAGATAACCCCGGCCGGAACAGGAGGACACTGTTTCATTCTAGTAGCGATTGACTATTTCACCAAATGGGTAGAAGCGGCTTCCTACACTGGTCTTACAGCTAAAAATGTGGCAAAGTTCATACAAAACAACATCATCTGTCGGTATGGATGCCCACATGAGATCATTAGCGATAACAGATCACATTTCCAAGCTGCGACCGAGCAATTCCTAGCCAAATACATGATTAAGCATCACCACTCTTCGCCCTATAGACCACAAACTAACGGCGCGGTAGAGGCAGCAAACAAGAACGTTGTCACGATTCTCAAGAAAATGATTGACAACTATAGAGATTGGCCAAGCAAGATACCCTTTGCTTTGTGGGGGTATCGTACATCTGTCAGGACGCCCACTGGGGCTACTCCTTTCTATTTGACTTACGGCATGGAAGCTGTACAACCAGTCGAGCTAGAAATACCATCCTTGCGTATTTTACTCGAAAGTCAAATCCCGGAAGCCGATTGGAAAATGGATAGATATAAAGAACTCATCCTCCTGGACGAACGTAGGCTGCGCGCCTTGCAAAATGTCCAAACATATCAAGCACGTATCAAACGATCTTTCAACAAAAGGGTTAGGCCAAGAAACATAAAAGAAGGAGACTTAGTACTTAAATCGGTTAGAGCTCTTTTACCTGTTGACCCACGAGGAAAATTCAAACCTAATTGGGCCGGACCATTTCTAGTCAAATCCATACTCCCAGGGGGTGCGGTTAGAATCACAGACCTAGACGGGAATGAGTTTTCAAACCTAACAAACCTTGACCAACTGAAACGATACTATGCCTAGAATAGGAACAAAAACGCGCCTCGCGTAACCCCACGTGTCGCTCTTGTGGCACTAAATAAACGGCCCCTGGCCAAGCTGAAATAAGCTAATGTCACTGTGCTCTTGCATCTTGACAAGTTCGTCATCCTCATATCAACAAATAAACTAAATTCGCACCTTCAGAGTAAGCAAAAGCTCATGCTTCTTTTCTAAAATTCATTACAAGCTCTTGCTTAGAACAATTATTCTTTTACATTTACTCGAACTACGTGCAAGGGTTTGATTTCTCTTTTTAAGTGAATACGTAGGCAATCCTTCACGGGATTCAACCCATTATATCTAAAATGTAAATAGAAGGACATTTGTATTGCATTTGAAATTCGACAAGAATAATAAATAGAAAATCACAACGGTTTCATAACCATTTAACCTTTTTTATTTCATTCATTTTCTAATAATAATAGTACGCTACATAATAAAAATAGAATAGGTTAGGATTCTAAAAACCCCACCTTTTTATTACAACAATAATAATAATAATAATAATCAAATAATAATAAAGAGACTCGGGCTATTCCTCCATCTTCCCCTTGCCCTTGTCATTCTTGTCATATTTCTTGTCACGACCTCGAGCCGGACGCTCTTGCGCCACTTCAGACCTAATCACCAACGGTCTTTCTCGAGGCCTAGCTTTTCCATTCTTGCCAATCACCATTTCCGCGACAAGAGCAGTCTTTGGTTTCTTCGAAGGATGAACGACTTGAAACCCGGCTTCCTCTTCTCCCTCCGTCAGATGCTTCTCTTTCTCTTTCTCTACCTCGCGCATCTTGTAGTCAACGGCCTCGCGCTTCCTCAATTTCTCGCGCTCTTCCGGAGTAGTAGCCTTTCTCCATCTCAGATAAGAATCCGACACCCATAAAGCATTGGCGGAGAAACTCAAGAACCACATGTTTCTTTGAGCCCACTTAATGGCCCACTCTCTTCGGCTCTCTGTAGTAAGCGCCATAGCAGTCTGCGGGACGGTGTCAAGCCTCGGGATCGTCTGTTTCAGCCCAACTTGTCTCATCAGCCTTTCCGGGAAGATGCACACCATAAACTCCAATCCAGGAATGCGCACGGACCTAGTGGGATCCAAAGAAGACACTCCAGTGACGGACTTAAGGTGCCACCACGGCACGACCCACCTGATCAACGGGCCATCATCACTCTTCAGCTTGTTCTTCCAATAATCACAGACCCGAGTGAAGTCCACCATGTACAACCTCGTCCTCATCGCACTTGAGCGGGCATGATAGGAAAGCGCATGAACTGGGGGCTCGATCAATCGGAGCCGTTCCATAAGCCAAACCTACCAAAAGCGGGTATTAGACATCAAAAAAAAAAAGAAAAAAAACGAAACAAAAAAAAAAATAAACGAAACAAAAACGAAACAAAAAAAAAACGAAACAAAAAAAAAACGAAACAAAAAAAAAAGATGTCTTTTACCTGCAGAATGACGGGACTCCCCAAGAACGGCAGATCGCGGTTGCATTTCCTATTATCCAAGCCCAAAATAATCTCTCCTAAGCATAAGCAAGCTGGGCTCCTGCGCAGCTCCATCTGCTCAACAAGGCCCAGAAGACGGGGATCACCTCTCAAGTCTTCATCAACATGCCCTTGGAAGACATACACATGCAACAAGCAAAAGCTAAATGCCCTCCGCCTAGCAACATGAGAAACGGTGGGGTCGGCCCTTTTGATGAATCGATCTATGAAGTCCAACATTCTCACACCCTTTGAGGTAACTAGACGGTCCACCTCAAGTCTAGTCAATCCAAGCAAATCTCTAAATTTGCCCCTGTACCCTTGAGAAGTGGAAGGAATGGCGGGCAAGTGTTCGGGGTCCCATCCACCAATAGCAGCAATTTCTTCAGGAAAGGGGCAAATATCACGTCCAGGGAACGCAAAAACATGGTAGTTCGGGTCCCAATAGTCAAGACAAGCATCCAAGAACGGCTTAACAACCTTGATGAGTTTCAAACTCAACAACGATCCAAAATTATAAGAGCCCATATCATGCTTCTCCATATTTGAAAATTCGTTGGTCCATTCCTTCAAGCGGATCTCCAAAGTATTCATGATGAAAAAATTTATTTTGAGAATTTTATGTAATTAGACGAAGAAGAGACGGAAGATTTGTGTGAATAAAAGCTCCATCGACGTTTCCATTTATACTAATTGTTGTTTCCAAAAATCCGTCAGAATAGAACACTTTGGGAACAGGCGCAGTACCTGCTGCGCCTCTTCAAAGGGACGCAGCTCATGCTGCGCCTCTTCCTCAGCTTCACTTCTGTGATTTTCCGCGTTGGATCTTTCCTAATTCCATGACGAATAATTTCCTATTCCTACGGGTTATTATTTTGGTAAATACGGGAAGATTACCATGTTTCAAGTTTCCTAATTTCGCGGGCACGCATTTCGAGGCGACATCGACATTTTCGCCATTTTACCACATGTGCACATTTTCATTTTAGGAAATAAATTTCATTTTCATTTTTAGGAAATAAATTTCATTTTCATTTTTAGGAAATAAATTTCATTTTCGTTTTTAGGAAATAATTTTCATTTTAATTCGTTTATTTTAACGAATCTCAAAATGTATATATTAATTTCTATTTCTCAATTTCATTTCTACATTTCTAACTTATATATTTCCTTTTTTTCCTTTTTTAGGGGGTAACCCTCTCTACCGTCCGGTCATTTTCGGCAAAAATTTTGCATTTTTGCATTCTCTCGAGTCTCTCGTTTTGCGCTAATTAAGGCCATATGTATATACAACTGTATGCTTTGCATGTAAATTTCGGCAGCATGACGGCGTAAAACATCATCTACCAAACATGTTCGAAACTAACCTGCAGATACAAGCAACACAACCCAGCAGCAAAGGCACTCAGGCCGTCATATATATAACAAATGAAGGAAATGTACAAACTGGGGGCTCGAGCCCCAAACAAAGTCCAAAAATATTCAAAATCAATGTCCAAATGTACAAATGTGCAAAATACGACAAAAGCTACACAAAACTACTGCTGGGCGCCCTCCAACTCTGCAACTCTCGCCATAAGAACGGCGATCTCGGCGTCCCGAACCTCGAGCTCCCTCAACAAGCGAGCTGTCTCCTCTCAAGACTGGGTCAACTCTCGCTCCAGCTCGCGGTCACCCTGTAAACAAAAATTGGCTCATGTCAATCGATTCAAGCAAAATCAGAAAATCAAAAATCAAAAATGAACTAGGCGTAAGGTTCATACCTGACGATCTCGACCGCCGACAAGTGCCTCGACGGCAGTAGCTCGCAGCCGGTTGGCCACCCTCCACAACGCCACAAACCGAGACGGCGCAACCTGCATTTTCAAAAAGAAATTCTCAACAATTGAACAAACCCAATCAGATGTGTTCTTACACAAAGGTCATACAAGTTAGAGGCTCACCCTCCGAATCGAGATCTTGCCGATCGTCCGTGCCAAGATCCGTCACAGCTACGTCAAAGTCACGCAGCTCGGAGATCGTCGTCCTCCCGGTCGCGTCAGTGTACTCGAAGGTCTCGGGGTACTCTGGGGGCTCGATGCCCGCCGCCTCGACCTCCTGCAAAGACAAATGGTTCTCATTAATCGATGATCTTTCATCATAATTCTCAAAATCAAATCAAGAGGAAAAATAAAAGATACTCACCACTACCGGCCAGTACGCCAACCTCCCGTAAAGGAACGTCGAGTAGTCCTCGCCAGGAAGAAGAAGGGCGTCACCACTGGCACCAGCCAAGTCCGCCTCCCTCTCAGCCTCAGAAGGCTCCCTAAACATCGTCCTGGGAGGATCGACGGGAACCGTCAACACGTCCCACGAGCACTGACGAGCCAAGCGCTCGCCCAAGTACCACACAGGACCCATCGACGTCCTCAACAGCAGTCGGCTCGAGCTCCTGGGCCGAAGGACCTCAGCCACGAAAGGAGGCGCTCCAGCATACTCCGCCCAAGGTCGGGGCACCCACTGTGACAAGATAAGCAAGGATCATTCCTACGATCAATTAAAAGCAAATATAAGAAGCACGAGTGAATATAAGGGGGATACTCACGCTGTCCAGCTGAAGAGCGTTCACGTCCCGCCGGTAGACGTTGTGAGAAGAACGCTTGCTCTTCGTTCGGCACATCACCCAATCCCTCACCACGGGATAGGCCCTCTCCAGCGGCTCCGTCCTCTTGGGCGCGAGGCCCGGGAAGTAGGAGTACACCCATGCCTGCAAAGCAAAATAATCAATGACGATCTTTCGTGATTGGATAAAGAAAGGAATTTACTTTGGTCTAAAGGAAGGTTCATACCTCCAGCAGTAGTCCAGGCCCGACAGCACCAGGAGAAGTCCCCTTCTCCATCAACTCCGGACGAACCATGGCCCTCATGAAGCGGATGAGGACCGCAAAACCAGCAGTGACCCAGTCCCAACGTCCTAGGGAACTCAGGTTAGAAAGGAAGGGAAGAAGCTTCGTCGACAGCCTCTCGCCCTTGTCTCCGAGGTAAATCGAAGACAGAAACCACCAGAGCCACAGACGAGCCCTCGCTCACCAGACAGGGGAGGAGGAGCGGTCTCCCTCCCGTCAATCGTCACCGGCGCCGGGGTCTTCCCGCAAAGTAATCTCGAACGTAAGAACGGGTATCAACCCAAGATCAGAATGACCTTCGGCGACAAGTTCCAGCCGATCAATCTCCTCGCCTCGGCCGAGTCCGCCTTCATGGCAGTCTCCGGCCACTCCACCTCCTCGGTCCCGCACGGCAGACCAGAAATCATGCCGTAGTCCTCCAGAGTGACTCCCACCTCACCAAAAGGCATGTGAAATGTGGAAGTCATATCCCAGAGTCGGTCCAAGAAAGCACGGACCAGGCTAAGGTTAGCCCGCAACTTCCTCTTCGCGATGTCCCTCCAGACCTGCACCAAAGGACCGAACGCTCCACGCTCGATCATGGCCCTCTTCTCCGCCGACAGCCGCTCGTAGTGCTCCATCGCTGTCGTGTAACCCGAGAACGACCTGATGTTCCCGGCCTCCTATTGTGATTTGAAACAAAAGCTATCTTTAGTTTTGAATAAAGTTTGAAAGAAATTTGAGCAAATGAATGAAAGAGGATGAGTAATGAGTGGTGAATTCCTATTTACCAAACTCTTCACCGTCCTGTAGGACAGGTGGCCCTCTGCAGCCCACACCAGGTGCCTGCTCTCCCAAGTCTCAGCCCACGCGGGGAGCCCCTCTCAGGCTGACGACCTCCTCGTCCGACGTTGGCCCGTCTCGGGGCCTCCTCCTCCTCGACGACCTCCTCCTCGTGAGTCTCGTCCCCAGCAGCCATTACCGCAGCGGTGAAGGCCTGCTCTAAAGCCTCCTCGACAGTAGCAGCGTCGATCTCCATGGGAGCTCTCTCAGAAGTAGAAGCCTCATCACCTGCAACATTAAAGCAAATTTAGGCCGCGTCACGTGACGACAAGCCTTGGTTAAGAGATTTTCGAGCCTTCAAAGCCCTGAAACCGCTCTTTTCCCGCCATCCTTGGCCATATTCCCACCAACCCGATCACTCATGTGGTAATTTGGGTCAAGTCAAGTCTAGTTTGAAGCCTAGTTCCGGGTTTGAGTCGAAGTTTCGGCAGCATTTCGTTATAATGGCGATTATGCCCCAGAAAAGTGTCCTGAAAAAGCCGTCACAAACCAAAATTCCGAGATGGTAGAAAGTTTACCCATCATTCAAGGATCCCAAGTATCAAGTTTCACCGCAAATGGGCCATCCTAAGGCTATTTTCGAAGCGATTTACGGTTTAGCTGTAAAACCGTCTCAAAATTCACTCCAAGGCTCAAAACTTGATGAAAATTCGAGACGAATACATGGTTATGTTCCTAATATTACCTATTATCCATTTCTAATGTCAATTTCACAAGGCAAATGCGTTTGGGGGAAAAGCCCCAAATTTTCGATCAAATGGGTCATAAACCCTAGGTTTTTCGGCTCAAAATTGGACAAATATAGTCGATTAATGCAAGATTGAGACAGTTACCTCGATTAGTCATGATTAATGCAAGCTTTTGGATCAAACCTTGGCGGAAATGGTGAAGATTTGAGAGAGAAATGAGTGATTTGTGTTTCGAATAATAATGAACAAAGCCTCCTGATTTTCGCGTTTTTACGCAGAAAAACCAATTTGGGGAATAGACGCAGCAGGCGCTGCGCCTCTTCCAAGAGACGCAGCTCTTGCTGCGCCTCTTCCTTTTGTTCCCTCCATACGGATTTTCAAAAATTCGTTATGAGTTCGTTATTTGTGGGCCCATCTTTGGTACGCCTCTTCCCCGATGCTATTTTTATTCTTTTGGTCCGTTTGACGATTTTTTTTCGTTCCGGCCCGCATTTCCAAGCCAGCAGCAGACTGTCGCACATCATTTATTCCTTCCGAGACCTTTTTTGTCGCAACGAGCATGTATTCCTTCACAGAATTCGACACACCTTCATTATGTCTCCAGCGAGAGTAAGCGGATATACTTTCCCTCTCATGACAAGAAAAATAACTCCCAATCATGTCTCCAGCGAGAGTAAGCGGACGTACTGTCCCTCTCAAGACATGAGGATTGACATCTACCCAAGCAGATTTCCCTTCAGCAGTTCCCGCCTGTGTCCTGCTACTCGCAATTATTTCCCGAAGACTACCCAAGCAGCTTTCTCTCAGCAGTTCCCGCCTGTGTCCTGCTACTCACAATATTTCTTGTTTTCCCGCGGAGTGTGACAAAGGTGTCGTTCTCCAGAAGTTCCCAAACTCAAAGCCTTCTTTCTTAGGTTCGTAAACTCGAAATTAGGATTTTTTTAACTATAGGATCCCAATCCCTTGTAGGTTCATAAGCCTTCAAATTCCCAAACCAATAGAGTTCCTATACCCAACCTTCAGTTATCCCTTAAGTCGAACTTACTTTAGGCCTCCTTCCCGTCAATGCTTTCCTTTAGGGCCCCACACCCTAGCACGAATCCTTACATAACGTTTAGGTCTTAACCATAGCTCCCATGCTTAACCTTAGCTCCTACGCACCTCCGGAAGCATCTCGAGAAAGAAGTCTCAGGTATGGTCTCTTCTTATGGCTGGCGAGCTTCCTTACGTAGTCTAATGGACTTTAAACGACCCTCCCCGATAGTCGACAGACTCTAAAATGTTCCCGATGACAGGTCCTTGGTTCAGACCCCTTGAGCCGCCTCTCGTCGCCATAGTCGTCAGGTTGTAATCTTCGATTGACCTGATGGCTATACTTTGACTTTCGCCTTGTCCAAGCCTCAGTCAAAGTGGGGGCTCTATAGATACCTCATTTCTGCACCTCCCGCAAACCACCCGGTGATGATTGGGCCGCATGTTTGGTACGCGGACCGATTTGTGACAATTCGTAAGATTATTGTCAAGTGATTGCTCAAATATTAATGTCTACCTCTTAGTTGTCATCTACGTCCCGATACGGTCGTTTTGGCAGTAATTAGAGTACATTCGGAGTCCGGGCCTAAAACCGTCTCCATTTTCTGATAACCGTTAAATCCCGAGTCAAAATGTTCTGGAATGTTCCGGATATTTCTGTTCCATATTTCATAAATTTTATCTTTTAGTAAACAATTTCCCGTAATATTCACGTAAGATATTAAGGAAAACCGAATTATTTCCGTCCTACCATAACTCAAACACGGAGATCTTTCTTCTGCAGGAGGAAACCCCTTGGGAACAGACGCAGCAGGTGTTGCGCCTCTTTCAAGAGACGCAGTGGCTGCTGCGCCTCTTCCCAGGCCCTTTTCTGCGTATTTCTCGTATCTTTTTCATATCTTTCCGAGATTCACTTCCAAAGAGTCTCCGAAACCCTAATTCCTCCACGTGATTAGTATAAATAGGAGCCTTCGTTCCTCATATTTCTCACGCGAGTGTCCGCCCTTCTCTTCTCCCTTTGCATTCTAGACTTTGTTCTTACTTTTGGCGTCTACGTGCTTGAACTTTCGACCACGTAAGCTCGGATCCTTCCGAGTACCAGCCTCCCCGTTTGCATGACCGACCAATTTGACCAACTCCACAATCAATCAACTTAATTTAATCGTTTTCCTCTTACGAGGGCACTTTCTTTGCATTCGCGTCGAGCATCACTAATCGATATCTTCGTCCTTCTCGTTTCGTCAACATGTAAGTCTGAGGGTGTAAATCTCTCTTTTATTTATTGTATTTTACCTTTTTGTATCATCAATTGTAAGGTTTATGTCGAAAATACCATTAAAACCGATTTCTAAAACCATGCTTTAAAACCTCTTTTTACGGATTTGTAGTAGATAACCGTCGAGAAAGGACGCAGCAACTACTGCGCCTCTTCGAAGGAGCGCAGTTCCTGCTGCGCCTCTTCGTGAGGCTGCCGCAGTTCCTGCTTCCTTTCTTCTTCGTTCGTCCTCTGTTATTCGTCAAATTCTTGTTTTGTTTATTTCGTTTGTTTGTCAATTCTTCATCACGATAGCATATAATTCACATGTATATTATAATCATCATCATTAATATGTTTTAATCGTCATTTAAATCCGACCTAAATCCCAAATAATCTAATATTTGCGGGTTTTCGTCATTAAGTTCAATTCCGGGTTTTAGAGATTCAATTCGTCAATATTGGGTTTCTGGAATTCGTCCTTGATATAGTTTTCATCTGCCTTTCGTTGTGTTCGTCGCATATTCGTCATTAATTCATCATATTTAACTTAATTAATTGATTTGTTCACTCATTAATATTTTTCACTTCTATCATTAATTCGTTTAATTCCGTCTTATTTCTGATTTACCGTTTTTATGACTCATTCATATGTAAATAACCTATTAATCACTTCCATCCGAGTAAATAATTTTAATCCATCATTAAATTTACCAATCGACATTAACGGCTTGGAATTACGGCTTCACAGCCAGAACTGAGCCAAGGAACAGACGCAGCGTCTGCTGCGCCTATTACAAAGGACGCAGCTCTGCTGTGCATGTTCCTGGCTGAGTTCTGTCTCTGAACTCCGTTTTTGCCTTGACTTAGTTTAATTAGTTTACATATTAACTAACTAGTAATCGTATTATCACGTTGTTTCGTTCGTTAAATTATTTCTTTTATTCTTTATTCCTTTTCTCAAATTATCCGTTTTAAAGGTATTTTCGACATAAATCGCCTATCCCGTTGTAATTATTGTAATTTTCTTTATTGTAATTTTCTTTATTGTATTTGTCACATTTATTGTATCGTTTGTGTGCCTTCACATGTAATCAATTTAAATTCCTACTTTGACCCAATTGTATGCTAAATTAATTGTTCACCGACTTAGTTAATTTCTCACATGCTAGGATTAAAACTTGGATGTTGCATTGCATGCATATAGCCGACGATATATCGAGTATAAATGATGTCCCTAATCATTAGTAGAGGCTGCTATCGAGGCGGGCGGGATTAGGTGTTCGATCAAAAGAGCTTCCTAATACGTACCCTCACCCCTTACTCCAGATCTCCGTGAGCACCCGTGTTCATTGGTATCCGCGAGAGTCATTCTAGACATAGAATGCTAAGGGTAACGATTGCTTAGTGTTCATGTCACTACTTTGTGTCTTAACATGACACGAGGTATTCGAACGGTTCCAATTTCCCATAAAAATTGGTGGCGACTCCATACAAAATGCAAACGCTTGTTTCTCTTTTCCAACCCAAGCGCCCCCGTGGGCGGCCCGCTGTCCACAGTCCTTATGAGATTTTGGACCGGATAGGCGAGGTAGCCTACAGATTAGCTTTGCCACCAGATTTGGATAGAGTCCACAATGTTTTCCATGTTTCCCAGCTTCGGAAGTATGTTCCATCGCATATCCTTGAGATGGAGAACATCGAGCTTGATGAGTCCTTGTCCTACGCCGAGGTTTCTAAAGAGATCCTTGACCGCAAGGTTCGTAAGACAAGGCATGGTGAGACGGTCTTACTCAAGGTACTTTGGTCTAATCACAATGTGGAAGAGGCCACATGGGAACCAGAGGAAGCTATGCGAGAACATTTTCCTAACCTTTTTGATCAGGTACGTTTGGTTACGGGGAGGTAACCATTGTCTTTTTAGGGGGGTAGGAGATGGTCGCGTGTGTGTTTTGTTTTATTTTAAGTCGGGTTAGTGAGTCGTGAGGTGTCTTGTGTGGTTCTTTGGCGTTGATAAATGTTTGTTTGTGTAGTCTTTTTGCGTTGTGTAGTGTCTTGTTTTAGGTTGGAGTGTGAACTTCGGGACGAATTTCTTTTTAAGGGGGGAAGACTGTAATACTACGGATTTTCTTAAGCTGTATACTCGACCGAGTAGAGCCTACTCGGCCGAGTAGTGCTAATTGCGTGGTCTGTTTTGGTTCTGCCGAGGAATACTCGGCCGAGTATGAAGAATACTCGACCGAGTAGAGGATACTCGGCCGAGTATACACTTTACTCGACCGAGTATCCGGTCTGGCGAGTATTATTTAGCGGTTTGATGCGAGAGTGTTTAGGGTTATTTTATATTCAAGTCAGTTTCTAAAACGGCATTTCAACCCTAATCATTTTACGATTACTCTAATCACTCTTTAATCATCCCCCTAATCTCATTGTGTGTACATTCGTCGTGGTCCTTGCGTGTGATCTCTCATTCTACTGTTGGTAAGTTTTATTCCCCATGTCATTTATGTTCTTTTAGGGTTATTGTATGTATTGAATTGGGGAATAGGGGGGATTGTACAATGTGTAATTGTGCTATGTGGTTATTGTATAGGAGAAGACTTCATAGAAGAGCCTTTCTGATTGTTCGGTTTCCGTTCTGCTGTTGATTGCTAAGGTAGGGTTTCTCCTACTCAGTACTGTTAATTCATTGAGATTGCATATGTTCATAATTGTTGTTATCTGCTGATCATCGGAGGATGGGTGTTGTGGTGACGGTGTTGGTGTGGTTGTATTGTGACGGTTGTGGTGTTGTGACAGTTGTGTGTCTGTGTGTCTGTGATTGTGGTGGAGTCACTTGTAGGAGTGGCTTCACACCCTAGTTCGCCCTCCGTGGAACCCGTCACGAGAGGGGATGTGCACATTAAGGGACAGGGATTGTCGATCGCTCGTTGATGAGCTGGACCAGGTGGGATCGACTACGGTCACCCACTGGCGGCGAGGATTAATTGTTGCGATGGGTAATCTGGCAGGGCTACACACTTCGGTGTGTAGTCGGTTACTGTGTGAGATCGGGAGACTGGAGGTGGAGGATGATCAGCTGGTTACCTCGTTTGTTTGTCTTATATTGATTGAGTAATACTCACCCCGTTGTTGTTTGTGGAATCTGTTGTGACCCATTCGGGGATGGTGAGCAGGCTTAACAGGTATTGCTAGTGGTGAGCTTGGGGCAGTCATGGGAGCGTTGTCATCACCAGTCGTAGCATCACCGTCCGAGTCTTAGTTTTGATTTCGTTAGTTGTCAGACATTGGAGTTGTTTTATTGAATCAGTTTTGGATTTTGGTTTGATGTAAACTTTAACACTTTATGGTATTTTAATAAATGTGCTCAGTTCAGACGCTTTTGATATGTACTAACCTCGGGCAACCGAGATGGTAACACACTTTCATGGTGGGGTGGTCCTGGTAAGGCACCTTGGTATGAGGGGGTGTTACAGTGGGTCGTAATATGATATATGAGATATTGTTGGGCTATGTACAATTTTGCCCGGTCACCCGAAGGGTAAAGGGACCGACAAAGCATGTTAAAGATTAATCAGAGAGGAGGGGGTATGGAAGTATTACTAACAGGGCCACAAGTTACGGCTTTTGGACAGACAACTTTGGCAACAGCAGGGGTGAGGCATATGGTAAGGCAACCCAAGTTTCAGCAGGGAGATTGTCATAACCTCCGGTTGGGATTTTAAGAGCAGTAGCAAAATCAAATTGGAAAATTTTGAGTGGCTTACCATTAACCTTAGCAGTGAGAAAATCACCCGACTTATCCACTCGTACCGTTGCGAAAAACTGAACCACTTCACTGACAAACACGGGTTCACGAAGCTCCAATAGATTTTCCCACCCTTGAGCAGTAATCATGTCTCTTACATTGTGAAATGCGGGAGACTCAAACCAGGACTGTTGATAGACCCGAGGAGAGTGAATTGCTTTAAGTGACATCAATCGTTCACAATTTTTGTAGATTGAGGTGGGAAGTTCCAAGTTTTCAAGTTGTTGCCAAACACGAGCCATATCCCATTTGGAGGTGAGGGACACAGAATCTGATGGTGAAAGGTACACCAGTTTTTTCTTTGAGGGTTTTGATTTTTTGGTAGGATCGGAGGTTCAAGAGATGGTTCAACTGGGGGATCAATTGTCGGATTTAGAGTAGCAGATCCGGGGTCAACTTCACTTTGTTCGACACTTTCAGAAATTGGGGGTAAAGATGATGAAGTAGCTTTTTCTTTTCTCTTATTGACTTTCTTTGCCGGAGTCAGAGTGGGATCGACAGTCTCAGACGGATTTTCACTAATATTGGATGGAGAGATTTCCTCGTTTCCATCATCGACCATGGTGACTGTTTCAGTGGATGAGCTTGAGACGGCAGTATTCCTTTTACGACCACCTCGGGTTCGACGCCCAACCATGGTGGAGATCGGAACATCGTCAGATAGGACCGTGTTTGGGCGAATGACAGTGAGAGGAGTTGGGTGAGGGTTTACAAGTTCTGGGTTAGGAGATGTTGATGGATTTGTGGGTGGATTTTGATATCGAGGAAAGGCATAGGAGTCTTTTGGAGGTTGAGTGTCTTTGGAGGTAGGTGGTGGGTCAATTGATGTTGATGGATTGGTCATTTTTGAGGTTTTGATGGGGATGGATGTGTTGAAAGAATTTTTAACCATCTTGGGTAAAAGGGGTTATAAGGTAGGTGAGGGAGAGGAAGAGTGGAAGTGGGACGGTTTTTGTGGATTGTGGAGTTTGGACGAAGGGTTGTAGGTCGTATAAAGGCCCAATATAAATGAGGTAAGTGGGAGGTAGTTGGCCCAATAAATAGGATTGATCACTTCAAAATTAAAAGCAAGGTAGCATAATATAAACGTAAATTTAGATATGAGGTTGAGTTATTATCGACTCACGAGTATGGTATCAATTTTCGGTCAAAAGATGGTATGAATGCACATAGAACAAGCAATAACATATGCCCATTTTAGTTAATCATTTTGTGAAATTAGTAAGACTTATATTAGAAATCACAAGCAATTAATTAATCCAATTTCTAGTCTAAATTTCTCAAAATGTTCTCTAGCAAGTGGCTTAGTAAAAATGTCGGCAATTTGATTTTCGGTTTTGCAAAAAATAAGTCTAACATGTCCTTTCTCCACATGATCACGAATGAAGTGGTGACGGATGTCAATATGCTTGGTTTTAGAGTGTTGAATAGGATTTTTGGATATATTTATTGCACTCGTATTGTCACACATTATGGGAACGGAGTCATAAATGATACCAAAATCAATGAGTTGTTATCTTACCCAAAGGAGTTGAGAGAAACAATGTGCGGCACTAACATACTCACTTCGGC